>NC_057719.1:15607193-15622599 GCF_004010195.1 Chiloscyllium plagiosum
GTGTATGGAATGAGCTGCCAGAGGATGTGGTGGAGGCTGGTATAATTGCAACATTTAAGAGGCATTTGGATGGGTATATGAATAGGAAGGGTTTAGAGGGATATGGGCCGGGTGCTGGCAGGTGGGACGAGATTGGGTTGGGATATTTGGTTGGCATGTACGGGTTGGACCGAAGGGTCTGTTTCCATGCTGTACATCTCTATGACTCTGTGACTCTATTAGTGGGGTGGAAGGTGAGAATTGGGTATCTTCTATCCTTGTTGTAAATGGAGGGGTGGAGTTCAAGGGCAGAGGTGCCGGAGGTGGAGGAGATGCACTGGAGGGCCTTGTTGACAATGTGGGAGGGCAAATTGCACTCCTTGAAGTAGGAGGCCATCTGGGATGTTCTGGAGTGAAATTACTCCTCCTGGGAGCAGATACGGCAGTGGCAGAGGAATTGGGAGTAAGGGATCATGTTTTTACAGGGGGGGGGGGGGCATGGGATGAGGTATAGTCCAGGTTGCTATGGGGGTTGGTAGGTATGAAATAGATGTTCATGTTCAGTTGGTTGCCAGAGATAGAGAGGTCCAGGAAGGGGAGGAAGGTGTCTGAGAAGGTACAGGTGAACCTAAGGTCAGGGTGGAAGGTGTTAGTGAAGTTGATGAACTGTTCCATCTCCTTGTGAGAGCACGAGGTGGTGCCGATACAGACATCAGTGTAGCGGAGGAAGAGGTGGGGATGTTGCCGGTCTAACTGCGGAGGATAGACAGTTCCATGTATCCTACAAAGAGGCAGGCATAGCTGGGGCCCAGATGGTGCCCATAGCCCTGGCCAACAATGCCTCATCTTCCCCATGGACATCCAGTCCCTACACACATTCATCCACCATGGCAAAGGCCTCCACGCTTGCCATTTCTTCCTGTCCTGCCGACCCAACCAGTACCCCACTGCCAACATTCAATTGGGGGAACTGGTCCTGACCCTCAATAATTTCTCCTTCAAATCCTCCCACTTCCTTCAGAACAAAGGGGTATCCATGGGCACAGTTCTCCCACTTTTGACACAATGTTTGTGAGAAGGGCATTGCAAGATTGACAAGACTGTTTCTGCCATTGTTGAGCCTGATGCCTTATTCGATGCCTGGTTGTCCATCTGGTTGTCATTCCTTTTCTCCCTTCTAGCAGTTGATTCAACTGAGTGGCTTGCTTGGCCATTTCAGAGGATAGTTGTGAGTCAGTCACATTGCTGTGGTCTGGAATCACATGTAGGCCAGACTAAGTGAGCATGGCAGTTTTATTCCCTAAAGGACATTAATGATTCAGATGGGCTTTTACGACAACCATTTCACAGTCACTATTAGACATGAAATTCTAATTTGAATTCAGAAATTAAATTCACCTTCCACCATCTGCTGTTGTGAGATGCAAACGCAGGTTCCCAGAACATTACATGGGTCTGTGGATCACTAGTCTAGTAACAATAGCACAAGGCCATCACTCTCCCTGTAGCAGTGACTGTCTCCTTGCCATCGTCTGGGGCCTAATGCCAACATTTGAAGAATTATCGCATAGATTAATCAATTTATCTTAAAATAATGGTCTTAGCATAAATATAAGTGTTGCTTACTATTAATGCACTGGGAACAACCTAAGTCAGAGTATTCACAAGATTTTTAAAAAAATTACTCACCTTAATTCTGAGTTACTTCCCACTTAAAACACAAGTTGTGGGAATTTCACCCCGCTCACCAGCACTGGCTGCTTATTTCAGAAAGCAACATAAATATATCTTGAGTGTACAGAGTCCTGAGACCACAGAAATGTGATTGCTGTGGGTTGTGGGCTGATACCTGAAATAACTTGATAGAGAACTTCAGAATCAAAAAGAACAACACTGCTTTGTTTTAATTTTCAAGTTTGGGTGAATTGTAAAGCACTCTTTGTTTTTTGGTGCTTTTATTTTATTTCAGAACTTGAGGGCATAGGTTTAGGATGAGAGGGGAAATGGATCTAAGGGGCAACTTTTTCACACAGGGTGGTGCTTGTATGGAATGAGCTGCCAGAGGAAGTGGTGGAGGCTGGGACAATTACAGCATTTAAAAGGCATCTGGATTGTTATATGAATAGGAAGGGTTTAGAGGGATATGGGCCAATTGCAGGCAAATGGGGTGAGATTAGGTTGGGATATCTGGTCAGCATGGATGAGTTGGACCAAAGGGTCTGTTTCTGTGCTGTACGTCTCTATGACTCTAATAGAAGCCCGCAGACAAATGTGTTCTGACTGCAGAAGATTCTTCCCAGACTCCTCTGGTACCTTGCCCAAAACATTTAATCTTTGCACATGATCTGGAATGCTAATTGGGGGCTGACTACATGAAGAGTACCACAAAACAATGGAGAGTTATTCAGGCTCTAGCTTCCCCCTTCCCCTGGCTTTGCACAGTGGTAAGCTAGTAATTTACAGTATTACAAATAGTTTCTACCATGGCTCATTGGTAACAATCTTTCTTTTGAATCGGAGGTTGGAGGTTCAAGTCCAGCTCCAGCGATGTCAACACAACAATCTAGACTGCCATCCCAGCCCCATACTGAGCGAATGCAGCACTGCCGATCATAGTATCTTTTGTGATGCGGCATTAAACTGCAAACTACCCACAAAGTAAAACTGGTGAATGAGATTATACGTATCTGCTATACTTCAAAATAAAGGTGCTGTGTACCCATTTCCAAGTATCACAGGCTTTTCCCCCTTGGTCATCGGCCCTGTCAATTTGAGTACATGAGAGAGAGAGATGAATAGAAGGATATTCTGATTGGGCGAGATGGAGTATGATGCGAGGTAGCTCATGTCAAACATTAATTTCAACACTTTTAAGTCTGAATGGTTTCTGTGCTGCAAATAAAAGCACAATTCTAAGAGCAAAGATGCTAGCCCCGCTGTCCTGGTAATGAGTTAACCTTCAACCAACATAAATTACTCTGTCATTATCAAATGCTGTTTGAGGGACCTTGCTGCAGTTATATTAGCTGCTGCATTTACGACAGTGCAATAACAACCAGATTTCAAAAGAACTTTGTTGACTGTAAAGAATTTTAGGATGTGCAGATTACGAAAGGTCCTACATAAATGTAGGTCCCCAAATATTGCTTTGATTAATTCAGCACCATGTTTCCTCTTCGGCATTGCTTGGCTTCACAACAAGTAGTACTTAAAAGGGAAAGACTTACATTTAGAGAAAGTGACCCTGAGTAAAACAGAACTCTTATCACAGACACAGTACCATTTCATGACACTGAACTATCTCTAATGTGTTCACATGCAATTGAATGATTCCTAAGTAGGCAAAGAGGGAAGCCATTTGCACCCATTAAGATTCACAAATGAATATTACTTAAGTCATTTGGTGATCACCTATTATATCACCATCTCTTCTTCCCTCATTGCCCACTTAGAATTAGCAGCCGTTTCTCCAGTTGAAACAGGTCAACCAAAGTTTGGACACAAGCTTACTTAATCTGTGACTAAGGAGTGATTGTTTGATAGAATGCTACAGCGGAAGCTATACTCTAGATTAAAGGGGCTGGATGTTAGGCAAGTTGTGTCAACTTCATTTTTGCGATTCTCCCACTATCAACAATTTTTCTTCAAAGTGAACAGCCATAAGTTTTTAAACTGTGCTGCTAGTGTCGACCTACAATTCTTGGGTGCCTCACATTCTGCCATCAGCGCAATTGTTTCCTTTGTGGCCCACTAATCCAGGCCAGCGAGTCAGCAGGCTTGTGATGTGAAGCCAAATAACTTCATAAGCGCAACAACTGCTGACACATATAGGCTGACCCACCAGAAAATTGTAATTAAAACAATCAAGCTAACAACAACAGGAAGACTCTCACCCAGTTATCTTTAATGATTTTTTAGATTTAGCTTGGAAAATGTAACCATTAGTGAAGAGCTACTTTTTTGAACAGATCTACAGGAAACTGGCAGTAAGAGAATGACTTACATTGCTGTAGTTCCCTTTTTTAAGTCACTGTTGTAGAAAGAGCATAATTAAGTTGCAAAGTCGCCAAAACAGAAAATAATTTATCAGATAATCTATTTTAATGATGCTTATGATAAGTAAATAATTTCACACAACACATGGAAAAGCTAAAACTGAAACAGCTGGAGTTGCTGTGACTGTATGTCACCGTTACCATTCAGGCCTGCAGTATTGGGGAATGCTCTGACTTGAGCCAGTTGGAATACTATATACAATTCTGACCACCATACTTTAAGAAGGATGCAAAGACATCGGAAAGAATGGTTGATGAGAATAAGAGCATAAGACATAGGAGCAGAATTAAACTATTTAGCCCATCGATCTGCTCCACATTCGATCGTAACTGATATGTTTCTCAACCCCATTCTCCTGCCTTCTCCCCATAACCCTTGATGCCCTTATTAAGAAGAAACCTATCTCTATCTTAAGTACACTCAATGACTTGGCCTCCATATCCCTCTGTGCCACAGTTCTATGGATTAACCACCATGTGGCTGAAGGAATTCCTCCTTACATCAAAAGGGTTGTCACTTCATTCTGAGGCTGTTCCCTCAGGTCCTAATTTCCCCTCCTAGTGGAAACATCATCTTCATGTCCACTCTATCCAGGCCTCCCAGAATTCTCTAAGTTTCAATCAAATTCCCCCTTATCCTTCTAAACTCTATGAGTACAGACCCAGAGTCAGCAACCACCCCTCGTATGACAAGCCCTTCATTCTTGTAAAGGAGCATTCTTGTAAGCCCCCTCTGGACTCCCTCCAATGCCAACTCACCCTTCATTAGGTACAGGGGCCCAAAACTGCTCACAACATTTCAAATGCAATCTGACCAGCCCCTTATACAGCCTCAGCAATACATCCCTGCTCTTGTATTCTGAGAATGGTTCCAGGGATGAGAAAGTTCAGTTAAGAAGTAACAAAGAGGATTCATGAGGGCAGACCAGTGGACGTGATCTGTATGGACTTCAGTAAGGCGTTCGACAAGGTTTCCCATGGGAGACTGGTTGGCAAGGTCCGATCTCACGGAATACAGAGAGAACTAGCTATTTGGATACAGAACTGGCTCAAAGATAGAAGACAGAGGGTGATGGTGGAGGATTGTTTTTCAGACTGGAGGCCTGTGACCAGTGGAGTGCCACAAGGATCGGTGCTAGGTCCACCATTTTTCGTCATTTATATTAATGATTTGGATGTGAGCATAAGATGTACAGTTAGTAAGTTTTGAACAAAGAGACCTTGGAGTGCAGGTTCATAGCTCCTTGAAAGTGGAGTGGCAGGTGGTTAGGATAGTGAAGAAGGCGTTTGATATGCTTTCTTTTATTGGTCAGAGTATGGAGTACAGGAGTTGGGAGGTAATGTTGCGGCTGTACAGGACATTAGTTAGGCCACTTTTGGAATGTTGCATGCAATTCTGGTCTCCTTCCTATTGGAAAGATGTTGTGAAACTTGAAAGGATTCAGAAAAGATTCACAAGGATGTTGCCAGGGTTGGAGGATTTGAGCTATAGGGAAAGGTTGAATAAGCTGGGGCTGTTTTCCCTGGAGTGTCGGAGGCTGAGGGGTGACCTTATAGAGGCTTACAAAATCATGAGGGGCATGGATAGAATAAATAGACAAAGTCTCTTCCCTGGGGTGGGGGAGCCAGGAACTCGAGGGCATAGGTTTAGGGTGAGAGGGGAAAGATATAAAAGAGACCTAAGGGGCAACTTCTTCAAGCAGAGGGTGGTACGTGTATGGAATAAGCTGCCAGAGGATGTGGTGGTACAATTGCAATATTTAAAGGGCGCCTGGCTGAGTATATGAATAGGAAGGGTTTGGAGTGATATTGTCCAGGTGCTGGCAGGAGGGACTAGAGTGGGTTGGGATATCTGATCAGCATGGATGAGTTGGACCAAAGGGTCTGTTTCCACGCTGTACATCTCTATGGCTCTATGACTTTAAGAGCACAGATTGGACTGTTTTACTTGGAGAGGTGAAGACTAAGAGGAGATCTGATAGACATTTTCTAAATCACATGGGGACTGGACAGAGAAAATATTTTGGAGAAGAAGCAAATGCATGGTGAGAAAAAACATTTTCATGCAGCAAGTGGTTAGGGCATGGATCACAGAGCCTGGAAGTAGAGGGCAGTAGATAAATAGAAAAATGGAAAATAGAAAGTAAAAAATAGAAAAAAAAGTGCAGTGTTACATGGCAAATACACAAGTTTGTGACAAGATCAAAATGCTTCACGAGCCAGTACAAACTCAGGGGGGCGAATGGCCTTCTGCATCATAACAATTCTGTTATCACAATCTTGATAAGGAAGTTATTTCATTCAAAATATGGAAAAACTAATATTGAAACAGTCAGAATAATACTGATAGCAACCAAAGAGACAATCAGATTATAATGTTGTGGCAATACAACAACCGGAGGGAGGACTATTCAGCACAGAAATGAAGGGAAAGTGAAAGAAATATCAGAGGAAGAATGACTGGGCTTTGATATTGGGCGTCTTTTCTGAGCCGTTTTCAAGAGACCATTGTGTTGTGGACAAGTTGGTTGGACTGACGTCTCATATGGGATTAACTCGCAGTTGCAGTGTGCAAATACTCCCATGCACTTCTGAGAAAACACAATATTCATGGGTGAGGGAGCAGATCTGTGTCTTTCCTGGGAGATACTCTCAGGAGATTAAGGGATGAGTTTGTGCTTGGGTCACTGATCACCTTCTGATTTAATTGTCTGTTCAGCTGTCAGCTTCTGTCCACTTCTCAGCTGAAGACTGAGCTGTTTAGAACTTCAACGCTTTTCCACTCAGCACAGTTCCCGAAGGGACATTTCAACTATCCTGTTTGTGAAGATTATTCTCTTTGGGTTAGACTAGTTGGTCCCTTGCTGTCTCGTACATTCCACATAACTTATCAGCCTGTCATTAACTTTACAAAAATCCGGACCTGCTGTGTTAATGCAACTGAGGAAAGGAAAATTAATTAATATACAGCTCAGCCATGATCTAACTGAATGTGCAATAAGATCGAGGGCTAAATGGTCTTCCTCTGTTCTTATGTGCAAGTCCAGTTTGGTTGATGATAAACAATTTATAGATTTTAAAACCAGCACTATCTCCAGCTGAGAAAAAGTATTTGTATGTTGTACCAGTTACAATGAGAGTGGAAAAGAAATGCTTTAAACTGCAAAATTTCCTCAAAGTGAAGTACTTTTATTAGGAAATACTGGCACTGAATTCTCCTTCACTTTCTAATGCTGTAGAGAGGTAAAAGAGCCATGACGAATTGAGTCAGACACCCGGGATTAGCTTCCCATTGTTCCTGAAGACTCTCTCACGCTGAATTGCAAGAATGGGGAAGGGAAGCAAGTTCACTACATGACCTGTCAGTGACCTCAAAGGGGGTCAGTGATGCACAAAAACAGGGATCATACTCATAGAAGACCAAAAGGAAGAGATTGCTAGACTAAGACACTAGGATCAAACAGTTTGCGCATGGTTATTATCATAACAAGTGTTCTACTATTTAGCGAACAAGCTCCATGATCCACAGGATTGCCCATTTCCACAGTGGCTCAGTGGTTAGCACTGCTGCCTCACAAGACATGGGACCTGGGTTTGATTACAGCCTCGAGTGACTGTATATGTGGAGTTTGCACATTCTCCCCATGTCTGTGTGGGTTTCCTCTGGGTGTGCCAGTTTCCTCCCACAGTCCAAAGATGTGTAGGTTAGGTGGATTGGCCATGGGAGAGGTGGGTTATGGGGATTAGGTGGGGGACTGGGTCTGCATGGAATGGTCTTTGGAGGGTGAGAGCAGACTCGCTAGGATGTTTGGTCTCTTTCCTCACTGGGGATTCTCTGATTCTGAAATGGTGTTCTCATTAAGGATTTTTATTTTTGCAAGAGCCTATTCTCATGAAAGCTGTACCCATCACTTTTTTTTAACTAGGTGTCAATGTGAGAATAAGTAGAGATTTATTGCTGTCCTTTTCCAGCGCAGAGCTGACAGGCCTTCAACCTGTCTCAGAGGCCACCAAGAACCCTGCATGCATAATCTAACCCACTGCACTACTGTACAGACTGTCCCTAACAGACAGTCACACATCCCCTTACTGGAACACGCACGGTTTCTTGTCTCGAACACATACTTCGTGCTCCTCAAGTGTTGCCAAGGATCAGCTACGATTTTAATTTGCTTACCTTAACATCCAGGAAGTATGTTTTCAATGTGGTTGAGCTGGGATAACGGATGTAGAAGAACATCAGCTTGGCCTTCTTCAGGTGATTAGGCGTTAGTCCGTCCTGAACATGGAGACTGGTTAAGGGAAGATGCACCAGGATGGTCAACACTGCTACAAAACGTTAAACATTTCTGAATAAAAACTGAAAGAACCGCAGAAGCAAAAGCAGAAATTGCTGGAATAGCTCAGCAGAGTCTGTGGAGAGAAATCAGAGTTAACATTTCAGGCCGAGTGACCCTTCCTCAAAAGCTATTAAATATTCCCAACCTACTTTACGTTGTTACAGATTGCCTATTCTTTATATAAACGGTCTTATTCTACCACTCACCAATTCCTAAAGATGAAACAAACTAAATGGAGATTATTTATTTCTTAGCACACATTGGAAGCACCACAACCTCTGCCTTTTGTGTAATCCCGATCCATTTCAACCAAAGTAGCGAATAACATTTAGTTAGAAAATAATATTAAATTTTTGCCTATTAAATTTGTCACACATCAGATGAATTTTAAAAGATACATTGTCAAGATAATATGTTGTAAAGGACTGAAGAAGGGCTTATGCCCAAAACGTAGATTCTCCTGCTCCTTGGATGCTGCCTGACCTGCTGCGCTTTTCCAGCAACACATTTTTCAGTAATAGAAAATAGATTCAGGATAATGGGTCATTTTTACCCCGGGTACGTGCCATCCCATAGGCAAGACAGGCCCACTAGAAGTGGTAGCACAGTGATGTACAGTCAGGAAGGAGTGTTCAACATTGACTCTGGACCCCACAGTGTCTCAAGGCATTGAGTCAAACTTGTGAAAGGAAATCTCCTGCTGATTACTATCTCCTAGCATTCAGCTCAAGAATCAGTTCTATTTAACATTGAATGCCATTTGGAGGAATCACTTCAGGTACCAAGGGCACACAAAGTACTCTGGGTGGAGATTCAATGTCCATCATCAAGAATGGTTCATTAGCACTTCTACTGACTGAGTTCGTAAAGTCCTCAAGGTCCTAGCTGCTAGGATGGGCCTCCAGGGGTGAGGGAACCAACAAGAGGGAAAAATGTATTGATCTTGTCCTTGCAAATCTACCTGAAGCAGATGCATCTAATGACAGTATCAGTAGGAGTGACCACTCCACAGTCCTTGCAGAAACAGAATCCCTTCTTCACATTGAGGATACCCTGTGTTGTGTTGTATAGCACTAACAAATTGTTAAATGGAATAGATTTTTAGCAGATCTGCTAACTCATACCTGGACACTCATGAGATGATGTGGACTATCAGCAGCAGAATTATATTCAACTACAACCTAACTTCACATTCCCAATTTACCATGACCATTAAGGAAGGATGAGTGCACCTCTGGTAACAACCTTGTTTGGTAATAACGGGAAACACTTGATCACAGACAAAGCCATTTCTTTGTGGAAGAACTTACTTTGTAAAAGATGAAGACTGACCAGGTTTATAAGCTCCTGAGAAGTCTGAAGTCACACGCGGCCTTGGTTTTTGTTGCTATGAAACAAGTACATTTGTTTGTGTGTTTGGGGGGCGGGGGGTGGCCTGATCAGGTCAAGAAGCCTGCGCAAGCGAGGCAGCCACACTGGTCGACAGCAACAACTCTAACTGGGCCATGCAAGCTGAACTCTAAAGGTTCAAACAGAGGAGAGTTAACAAGAAAGGAATGGCAGGCAATGGAACTTAAAGAACATGGATAGAGGCAAGGAGGAGAAGGAAGGTGGGTACTGCCTATTTAGGGTGGGGGACACAATGGGGTAATTAAAAGTGCTAGGGAGGGGAGAAAGAGCAAATGAATCGAATACAGGATCAACGCTGACCATGGGATTTGGATGGGAATGAGATTGAGAAACGAGGAGAACTATCAAGGGAAATAGCCGATTGAAGAAAGACAAAAGACACCAGAGAATAGAAGAGGACCATCTACAGTGATGTGGGAAAATTATAGTGTAGAGCGGGAGGGTAAAGAGTGAACAAATCAAGTGCAAAATAAACAGTCTCCTAAAATGCATCACAACAAAAAAGGCCTCACAGAGAATGGCCAGCAAGCTGTTTGCACATATTCCTATACAGCACTATCATATTCAACTGAAGTAACCATAACAGAAAGTGTTAAATACTACTGTGCATGCAATCTGTTAAAGGCTTAGCACTGAGCAAAGGTCACTACAGAACAAAGGCTCTGACAGCTCCAAACACTGACATCCTAACTCATTGATTAATTTAACTCTGAGAAGAAGGGGACTCAAGACTCTCTCAACAGTGCTGACAATGGTGAACATGATTGGACAGTGATAGAGTGAGTGAGTGCGTGTGTGTGTTATTCCACATGCAGCCTTGCAGGAGCATTAGCAGGCTGAGATACATGAAAGCAAAGAACATGGGAATGAAATTGTTACGCAGCTTGTACATTCCAAGGTTGTAGGACTGTATTGCGGGGACAATGAAAGCCAGTAACATTAAGATTTGGGTAATTGTCATATGCATGGAGAGCAATGATCCAGGCAACAAAGATCTTTCACATTACTGAGGAATGAAGGACAGGAAAACCAGTCAGGTTGCGCCTGACCTTGTAGAGATGAGCATGTGAGCAGTATTTCCATAACAAATGTTTCGGTAACCAAACCTAACGCTTTACTGGCATTGATGAGGCTAAGGAGGAGGAGTAAAGATTAGATGAGATTACTTACAGTGTAGGAACAGGCCCTTTGGCCCAACAAGTCCACACCGACCCGCCAAAGCGCAACCCACCCATACCCCTACATTTACCCCTTACCTAACACTATGGGCAATTTAGCATGGCCAATTCACCTAACCTAACCCGGGTCTCTGGCGCTGTGAGGCAGCAGTGCTAACCACTGTGCCACCGTGCCGCCCAAGAAGCATCCAGCACCAGCCAGAGAAAGGGGACTACAGTTGTGGATAAGCAAGTAGTATCTGAAGCAGGAAATCAGAATCTTCAGCACTCTTTAACCATGTACCAAGGCAATGTGTACTGATCGCATTTTATCAACCGAGAGGAGTGAAAGTCAGTGGTGAAGACATCTTCAGTTGCTGAGTTAGGCAGTCACCTATACCACCACCGCCTAACGGCCAATGTGCAGTCATGCAGCATGGGAAGCAGCGTTATGACTGTGCTGCTGAAGATCACAGCGGTATTGAACATGCAATCCACCAGAAAACCTCAAATCTCAATTCAGAACGTTTTATAAATTCCTGTGTGGAACATGGGCCTTGCTGGCTAGCCAGCATTTATTGGCCATCCCCATGTGCTGTTGGTGAACTGCAAGCTACATCTGTGGTATCTCCCAATCAGCAGCCCACACGTGCATTTGTGAGCTCAACCCCGATGGAGGAGTTGTGGATGGGAATGGTTCAGGACTTTTTTCCCCAAGAAGAATGAGAGAGCCCTGAGACCATTCTGATGGGGAATGGACATGTAAAAGGGCCAGCTGTCCATCCTTTATTGCCCAGATGGCAGTAAAGAGTCAATCACATTGCTGTGGAGTCACGTGTAGGCCAGATCAGGTAAGAATGGCAGTTTCTTTCTCTAAAGGATATTAGTGAACCAGATGAGGTTTTCCTGACAATCAGCAACACCTTCACGGTCATCATTAAACTTTTAATTCCATTTGTTTTTATTAGTTTCAAATACCACCATCTACATGGCAGAATATTATTTGGGTCCCTGGATTAATATTCTAGTAATAATACCACTAGCTGCATCTCCCCGCAGCTGATTGGAGTGTTTCTGCTGAAGGATATTGATAAATCAAAAGTTAAAATTGTTATGTTCTGACCTAAAGGATGCTCTGATTGAATATTTTCTCTTTCTCACATATATATCTGTAATGCAAGTGTATATATCTATACCATTGCATACGCACAGAAAAGAATCTCTTGTCCATCTGGTGTATTTCTTTGTTTAGAGAATCTGTCTCTATCAATCTCTGTGTTTCTGTGTTTCAGTTTCTCCAGCTCTCGTTCTACTTTTCCATGCTTGGATCCCTGACTACATATTTCCATGCAATTATTCCCCATGTATCGAGAATTCAATTAAACTGGTTGCTTTTGCTTCATTTGAATAATAAAAGATGGGCATATCAGATTTCAACCCATCTAATAGTTTGCGGCACTACTTGAGACACTGCAGACTACATTTGAAATTATATTTTGAAAGGGCTACTTGACTTGTAAAATAAAGAGAAGTGCATCAATGCTGATCACTCCCAATGATCAACCAGGTAAGAGGACATTATCAGCTGGAAACTATGAGATATTGTATGCATTAACATCAGAGAAGTCACTGGAATAAGAGTGGGACTGGAGCAGTGAGTAGTAATGGAAAGCTCGGAGCTACTCAGCTTTCCTTGAGTATCACTAAATCTTATTTAAAACAAAGCACTCTAATAATTTACAGTTTGCTAACTCATCTTAAATTAAACAAAAAACTTTTTACATACTAAATAAGCAAAAAACAAAAGGTGATCCAATTTTATTTGGGAATATGAATCACTTTAGGGGTTTCTGTATTAAGTCGTTCTACTTTCCCATTTCTTAATGTGTCAATGCATTTTTGTCTGTCTTCAACCCTTAGGACTGAAAGTGCTCTGGGGGTGGGGAAGCAATGTTGGTGGAGTTACAAGTGGAGCAAGTACTTATGAAGAGCATTATGCTAAACTCTCAGTTATTGAGTGAAAAGTTTACTGAACCCCCAATTGTTATATTCTGGAAGCACATCAAATGATCAAGATTTTTTATTTTGTTAGCTGTCCACATCACAAAAAAATGCTTTATTCATAGATGTAATAGGAATTTGCTGAGAGTTCTGTTTCACTGGTGTTGTACTTTCTCTACCCCAATCCACCTCCCCAAAACATCCCTCCCCAAAGCTGCCTCAAAAAGGTCGTGACTGGAGCTGTCTGTTCAATGGCACGACTGTATAGTGGCCATCAAACAGACTTGTTATGAATCTTAATAGAGGGGATCATCCAAGTCCTGGATCATTATGGACCAACACAACCACCTCTTGCATTATGCTGACCTGAATATACAATTCCAAAGCTGCTGTCCATGTTTCTTCAAACGTTATCAAGTTCCTTTTGATCATTTCACCCTACTTATGTGTGTGAGAGAGAGGTGCCTGCAGGAAATCTGCTTGGCAAACCTTTTTTATTCCACTTTCAGATGGCAGGGTAACCAAATGAGCACCACATTTGGCACAATGTCAAGCATCATTAATGTGGCCAAGTGTTTTGGTATTATTTATAACATTAAACTTGCAAACAAAGGAAAGAGTGGCATTTTAAAATATTCCCTCAGGCAATCCGTTTAGGAGTGTGATGCATTGTGTCAAAGGAAAAGAAAACTGTTGGAACAATGGACGGACACAAACCTTTATTCAAGATCATGTTGGTAACCCCTCCAGCTCAGGGATTTCTATCTATTCATTTTAGTAGGTGGTCACAGGCTGAGATGCTCAATTTATTTAAATTGCAGGGGACACTCAAAGTGCAAGGACTCTTCTACGAAAAACTGGGACACAATTTTCCCATAGGAACAGCGTGCCAGGTGACTAACATATCACCTCCACCACCGAGTTAACTCACCCAATCACACACATTAAGATATACTCCTTAAGAGCTAACAAACAGTTTAGGAGAGATTTTTGGACCATCACCAGCTTTGACACTGGTGGGGCTAGAGGCAGGCAGCCTGTGGTTCCAAAAGACTATTGGTGGAGGTCTGCTCCTCAGGGAGTCAAGAAGCCAAGCAAATGTTTTTTATCTTCTTGTTGCATGGTGAGGGTCATAGGGAGAGAGGTGGTCAGAGACAAGAGTAAGAGGTAGCTTTGAGTCTTGATTCCACTTCTGCCTCCAATTGTCCCCAACTGGGTAAATTACAGCCCCTCCCCAAATTTGGCAGACAGGTCACCATAACTTCCCTATTGGAAAAATACCCCCCAATCTCACTCATTCGGAAGGTAGGTAATGAGGGAAACAGTGATTGAGGTACTGGTGAGGAATTGAAACTGTCCCGAATGGCGCTTCTTAGCAAGCACTTGATTGGTGATCCCTGTACTTCCCCAGAGATAACTCACTCAAATATTGCCCCCTTATTGATACCTCTCTCTCTCTCAACAACTCCAATTAGAAGGATCAGCAAGACGGCTTTTGTGTGGAGCCGCAGAAAATGGGGCAGATACTAAACGAGTATTTTGCATTATTGTTTACTGTGGAAAAGGACATGGAAGGTATAGAATGTAGGGAAATACATGGTGACATCTTGGAAAATGTCCATATTACGGAGGAGGAAGTGCTGGATATCTTGAAACGCATAAAGGTGGATAAATCCGCAGGACCTGATCAGGTGTACCCTAGAACTCTATGGGAAGCTAGAGAAGTGATTGCTGGGCCTCTTGCTGAGATATTTATATCATCGATAGTCACAGGTTAGGTGCCGGAAGACTGGGGGTTGGCTAACGTGGTGCCACTGCTTAAGAAGGGTGGTAAGGACAAGCCAGGGAAATATAGACCGGTGAGCCTGACGTCGGTGGTGGGCAAGTTATTGGAGAGAATCCTGAAGGACAGGATGTATACGTATTTGGAAATACGTGTATTTGGAAATACACCCGCATGGGCCCCAGCTATGCCTGCCTCTTCGTAGGGTATGTGGAACAATCCATCTTCCGCAACTACACTGGCCCCACCCCCCATCTTTTCCTTCGCTACATTGATGACTGTATCGGCGCCGCCTCGTGCTCCCACGAGGAGGTTGAACAGTTCATCCACTACACTAACACCTTCCACCCCGACCTCAAATTCACCTGGACAGCCTCGGACTCCTCCCTCCCCTTCCTAGACCTTTCTGTTTCTATCTCAGGCGACCGAATCAACACGGACATCTACTACAAACCAACCGACTCCCACAGCTACCTGGACTACACCTCCTCCCATCCTGCCCCCTGTAAAAACACCATCCCATTCTCCCAATTCCTTCATCTCCGCCGCATCTGCTCCCAGGAGGACCAGTTCAAAATACGTACAACACAGATGGCCTCCATAATCAAGGATCGCAATTCCGCCCCCCCCCGACGTGGTCGACGGTGCCCTCCACCGCATCTCCTCCACTTCCCGCCCCTC
>NC_057719.1:15624256-15748626 GCF_004010195.1 Chiloscyllium plagiosum
TTTATATAAATGATTTGGATGCAAGCATAAGAGGTATAATTAGTAAGTTTGCAGATGATGCCAAAATTGGAGGTGTAGTGGACAGCGAAGAAGTTTACCTCAGATTACAACAGGATCTTGATCAGATGGGCCAATGGGCTGAGAAGGGCAGATGGAGTTTAATTCAGATAAATGCGAAGTGCTGCATTTTGGGAAAGCAAATCTTAGCAGGACTTATACACTTAATGGTAAGGTCCTAGGGAGTGTTGCTGAACAAAGAGACCTTGGAGTGCAGGTTCATAGCTCCTTGAAAGTGGAGTGGCAGGTATATAGGATAGTGAAGAGGGTGTTTGGTATGCTTTCCTTTATTGGTTAGAATGTTGAGTACAGGAGTTGGGAGGTAATGTTGCAGCTGTACAGGACATTGGTTAGGCCACTGTTGGAATATTGCATGTAGCTCTGGTCTCTTTCCTTTTGGAAAGATGTTGTGAAACTTGAAAGGGTTCAGAAAAGACTTACAAGGATGTTGCAGGGTTGGAGGATTTGAGCTATCGGGAGAGGCTGAACAGGCTGGGGCTGTTTTCTCTGGAGCATCAGAGGCTGAGGGGTGACCTTATAGAGGTTGACAAAATTTTGAGGGGCATGGATAGGGTAAATAGGCAAAGTCTTTTCCCTGGGGTGGGGGAGTCCCGACTAGAGGGCATAGGTTTAGGGTGACAGGGGAAAGATATAAAAGAGACCTACGGGCAACTTTTTCATGCAGAGGGTGCTACGTGTATGGAATGAGCTGCCAGAGGAAGTGGTGGAGGCTGGTACAATTGCAACATTTAAAAGACATTTGGATGGGTATATGAATAGGAAGGGCTTAGAAGGATATGGGCCGGGAGCTAGCAGATGGAACTAGATTGGATTGGGATATCTGGTCAGCATGAACGGGTTTGACCAAAGGGTCTGTTTCCATGCTGTACATCTTTATGACTCTATGACTCTATGACTCTAAGAGTTTTTCCACCCTTCGGAAGCACCATAGCAATGGAGATATCAATGTGAACCCACCACCTTCTTTACATGGAAGTCCCAAGCTCAGCCATGTTGTTGTGGCTAGGTTGTAGAAACATCCAGGTGTTTCTCCAAAGTAGATGAGTGGGTGAATAAGTGAGGGGTTGGCATTCTGGGCTGCTGTTTACAACTGTCAGGGGCCAAAGTGCAAACAGCTAAAGCATGGTCATCAATTTTCTATGCTCTGGAGTTTCTTCCCTAAATCTGAGTTCTTCACCTCCCTCTCACAGAAATCAGAAATTTACAGAATGAAAGGAGGCTATTTAGCCTATTGTGTATGCCAGCCAACAAGTAACCACCCAGTCTAAAACCTCTTACCTGTTCTTGGTCTAAAAAGATATTGTAGGTTATGGCAGTTCAGATGCACATCCAAGTATCTTTTAAATGTTATGACGGTTTCTGCGCTACCACCTCTTCAGATCTCAGCACTCTCTGCAATTGAACATACCCTTTTGAATCTCCTCTGGGTTCCCAAAACATACCTGAAATCTATCCCTGCTGTTTGTGGACCCTTGAACCAAGGGATAGAAGTCCCCTATTGACTCTGAATCCTTTATAATTTTATATATTGCAAATCTTTTAGGATATGTTTTAAAACTACTTCTTAACCAAGCCTTTCCCTCCCCAAATAGAAAAAAAAATAAAAACAATATTTAAAAAAGGTTTTTGGGTCAATTATAGATTCATATAGCATAGAAACAGACTCTTCAGTTCAACCAGTCCATGCTGAACATAATCCCAAACTAAACTGGTCCCATCTACCTGCCCATATCCCTTCAAATCTTTCTTATTCATGTATCTATCCAATTTAGAGTCTTTTAAACTTGAAAGGGTTCAGAAAAGATTAACAAGGATGTTGCCAGGGTTGGAGAGTTTGAGCTTTAGAGAGAGGCTGAATAGGCTGTGGCTATTTTCCTGGAGTGTCGGAGGCTGAGGTGACTTTATAAAAGTTTATAAAATCATGAGGGGCATGGATAAGGTCAATAGTCTTTACTCACGGTAGGGGAATCCAAAACTTGAGGGCATAGGTTTAAAAGGTGAGTGAGGAAAGATATAAAAGGGACCTAAGGGGCAACTTTTGGACACACAAGAAGTACGGAATGAACTGCCGGGGGAACTGGTGGAGGCTGATACAACACAGCATTTAAAAGGTATCTGAATGGGTACATGAATATGAATGGGAAGGGTTTAGAGGGATATGGGTCAAATGCTGACAAATGGGACTAGATTGATTTAGGATATCTGGTCGGCATGGAAGAGTTGGATCGAAGGGTCTGGCTGCGTGCTGTACAGCTCTATGACAGTGGCAGTGGCAGTGATGTGAAATTCAACACTGCACTTGAAACATAAAAGTTCGAATTAAATATAGATGGTATATAAACACTCATATTATTGATGCAATTGAACCGGGAAAAGTACACATTTTCTTGAGAGTGGCGAGTTTGCTAAATCATGTAAACTAATATCTACGGTTTCAGAAACTTGAATTTACACAACTGATAAGATCACATTCTCCTTCTCTTCGCTGTTCAATTTTACTTAGATGACTTGAATTTCACTTCAACTGAAGATTCTGACTGGGAGGAATATTAATATTGACAGGCATCATACTTCAGAAAGCCCCTAAGAATGTGGAGGCAGTGGGGAAAGGATGAAGTCTTGCAGAATCTTGCAAAGAAAGGTGTCCTTCTGAAGTCTGATTTTAATTAAAGTGGAACTTTACTCTGTGTCTAACACCCGTCATGTCTGACTTTGAACTTAACAGGTTTTGCAAAGTGATACTTAGAAAGGATACATTAACTGATTTGAATGGAGTGACATCTTCCATGGAATGCAACTCTCCACGTTCAGACTTAATGCGAGAAAGACAGAGATTCTCTGCTGGACTTCGACCTAATTGTGGGAACGGCTGTTCTGCCATATGATGGGAGATAACCTTCGATCTCATTTTGACTGCATCCCATGAAGGAGGCGTTGATTCAGAAGATGAATCCTTTTCAGTAGCTGAGAGGCAATGTCTTATGTCATTGTGTGCACCATATCTCAATAGAGGTTCAGGCAATTCAGTCAGAGGCATCTGCGCGCCTAACGCTAATGATAAAGGTATCTTGGTGTTAGGCATTTGGCATGCCTGTTTAATAACAGAGTTACCAATGCTAGATTGGTTTTGGGATGATTTTCTCACTACTAATGGTATTGCTTCTGTCTGATCCTGAATGTCATAGATAGAAGGGCTTTGAGAGTTGTCATAACATCTGCGTATCGTCATTGAATCTTGAGAGTGGCGAAGGTCATGACTGGCCATCCTCAAGTTTGAGTTCTCATTAGGCATGAGACCCTTAGGCAGAGAGGCTGGCAAGCTTTGAAATGCTTGGGAAGAGACGTTTGAAGGTTTCACAGAGAACAACTGCACTGCTGAATCTACAATGTGAGCTACTGCGTTGGTTAATTCATATTTAAGGGCGTCTGCAAGATAGCCACCCTTGACAAGAGAGAACGAAAAATGTGTATGATTGTTGAATTTCCTGTCTACATCGTGATGTTTGTTTGCATCTTTTGGCATTGTCAGTTCTTTTTCTTGGCCAAACGATTGAGCACAGTCATAACCTTGGTCCATTTCTGAAAGGCATCTTTCTAGAGTATTTTCTCCATTCTCCCCATTGCAGTCAGGACCACCCAAATGGAAGCTGTAATCAGAAGTGTCCCCCTGGTCCTCTTGTTCAGACTCACTGGCATCATACATCTGGAAAAACTTTTCTTGAAGTTCAAGGAGTTTTCCCTGCATATCCTGTAACTGCTGCTTTAATTTATGACATTCCCGTCTCTTGTGATTCTTGAGTGATGCAGTTAATTTGGGAAATTTCCAGGGATTCTCCTGCTTTTGCTGTTGTTGAGGAAGTCTCTGCTTCCGTTTATTCTCTTTGTATCTATCTCCCAAAATTCCAGGTCGTTGGCAACAGTCCCTCTCAAGCTCACTGTTGAGGATGGTGTTCGGAGAACTGCTCATTCCTCGGATGATGTTCTCTACTCTTGCCCTCTTTGCTTGCAAATGTTTGTCGAGCAATCGGTCCCCTTCAGTGTTGGTTGAAATATGGTACTGACTGAAAGGCGAGCCAAGGTCCTGTACACTATCTTTGGAGCAGTCACTGCTTCTGTCCTCCTGAAATGATTCTGCAGTGGAATGGGACAGATTCCTTGACGAGAAGTCAAAGTCTTGAGTTGTTAAACTATTTTTCTTGGTAGCTTTGCCCAGAAAATGAGAAATGATAGCCCTGCTGGAATGGGATGGCACAGAATCCTCAAAAGCATTTCTTTTCAGGTGCACAGAGAGCTGATTTGTTTTGTCTCCTTCTGCGTAGCAGCTGCTGGAACTTTGCATTTCCTGTTTGGATATGTTGTGGTTCATTGCATAGATCAAGGGGGCTTGGACACAGGACTCAAAACAGTTCCTGACTTTTGTTGCAAAGTTTAAAGTTAAAAGAAGGTATCAAGCCTAGTATTCAGGCAATCCGATTAAGTCAAAATACTACTGACACAGTCTTTCGAAACAGCTAGAGGTCTGGATCCTGGATAATAAAAGAGAAGAGTGAGGTTACTTTCCCAGAAAATTTATTTTAAGTCACATGGAGTGTACAACACAGGAACAAACCATTTAGCTTGACAAATTGATGCTCTCTACATGCTCCTCAAAGCAGTCTTCGATCTACCTTCATCTCACTCCATCAATATATACTGCTATTCCTTTCTCATGTGCTTATCAAGCTTCCCCTTAAATAAATCTATACCAATTGCCTCAACTACTCAGTTTTTGTCCAAATACTTATACTTCTGAATTAAGATGTTTATCTTGAATCGCTATTGGATTTTTTATTGATCGGCATATGAAGGACCTCAAGATTTCATTTCATCCACCCAAACTTTATCTTCTACATCAAACCCTTTTATTACTTTAAAGAAGCCCATCATGCCCTCCTAAGCCTTTTGTTTTGTAGAATAGAGCCCCTGCCTACTCAGTCTTTCCTAATTAATATATCATCACTGTGTCTTGGCATCACCTTTGTGAATATTCCTCTACACATTTTCCAGTCATTCTTTGTACCGTTAAAAATGATTTTAGATATCTTTGCATTGGTAACCTCAAATCCTTCTGCTCCTTTACTCCATTATACGCTTATTATTGAGGCTATATGTGGCCTCCTTTCTCTAACTAAAACACATAACTTCACACATAGCCATACTGAAATTCATTTGCCAATTCCATGCTTATTCTGTAGGTTTGTTAGAGTCCACTTAGTCATAAAGCTAATATGTTCTCTTCATGTGAAAAGTTCTAAATGTGCTGGAACAAAGACATATATACATCTAGGAACCAATACAACCATCCATTCACCTCAGCACCATCTAAATAGGCAGCAGGAATCCACAAGGACGTGTCTGACCTCACATTCAAATGCCAAGTTCCCCTCTACAGATCCTTTCCTCACCACTTCTGAGATCTAGCAGCCTCTTTGTGGTCCTATTAAACCCCAGGATACTCCTCTACCAGTAACCCCAGCCACTTTTTTAAATTCCCCATGACCATTCACCGGTGTTTGCAATCTTGTCAGCTTTGATCCATCACTGAGATCATTGGTTTTCACCAGTGGTTAATTCTGCTCTGTATCAGCTCGTCTCCTGTTGAAATCCTCATCTGCGCCTTTCTTACTTCTTTTACTTGGCAAAATCAACATACTCTTGGCCAGTCTCCCACATCAGACTCCCAATGAACTCAGTCTTCCAAAACTCTACTTTCTTGTCCTAATTCGTCTTTTTCACTCATACCCCTCACTGATCAAAATTAGCTCCTGGTTAATCAATAACTCAATTTTAAAACTTTCATCCTTGATTTGAGATCCTTTCATGGGCTGACCCTCCTTTCCTCTGCATCAGCCACTGAGATGATGCAGTACTCAAATTCTGGTCTCTTGTGTATTCCTGATTTTAAATACTCCTCCATTCAGGCCATTGTGTCTTTAGATGCCAAGGGCCTAAGTTCTGGATTTCCTTGCTACCTTTTCTGTCTCTTCTTACCACTAGGGTTCACCTTACAATTTAACATATTGACCAAGCTCTTGGTCATCTGCCTGATGTATCGACTCAGTTGTCTTGCTTTCAAATTTAGTTTAGTAACACTCCTATGAACTCCTTGACATGTTTTACTACATTAGAGGTGTTATATAACTAGAAGATGTTGTTATTACTGAAGGATTGAATTATTTCCATTTTTAGCAGAGCACAGGGATGCCTTCAAATACATCTCAATCTCCCTCTTGTTCTCCCATTCAAAACTTGCCCCTAATTCACACTACTTGCAAACCAACTTGCTCTAATTATCAAACAGGTATCGTTGTCAGTTGAAAATTGAAGTTACATTAAATGGAGAAAGACTCTCACTTCATGCTGTTCTTTCAGTCTTCAACCAGGCAAACACATTTGGAAATGTGACTCTCTCCTTTGTAAAATATTCTTAATGTTATTTCATTCCAATGAACCTTTTGCGATGTACTTTAAGTATATTTAACTTAAACTTTACAATGCCTGTCTGTCTCAGAGTAGCTTTCATAATTAAGACACTCCTTAAAACCTACCTTTTTAGTCCAGCTTTGGTAACTCAGTACCTTAATTATAAAATTAATAAGGCTCTAATATCCCATTTTTCAATTCAGACTCGAATGTTGTCTTATAAATGCCTCTGTAGGTATCCATTTCATTCAGACAAAGATAATTGTTGCACCTTCTTTCACAAAAATACTGAACATAAGTTCTGCAGGTTAATGAAAAATATTCCATCAGTACAACTGACTGACTGGTACTGGTTTATGTTATTGTGGTCAGACTGTATAATCCAAACTAAGCTGGAGACAGCTCTGGGCAAAAATATGCCTGACCTGCTGCGCTTTTCCAGCAACACATTTCCAGCTCTGATCTCCAGCATCTGCAGACCTCACTTTCTCCTCAGACTGTATAATCCAAACTAAGCTGGAGACAGCTCTGGGCAAAAATATCAACTTCAACTTCTGGCTTTTGGGAAGGGATGACATTTTCAAATATAATGATAACTCAGTTGACAAATATGTTCATGTTATTGCAAAAATACGATCTTTTATCAATCTTTGACTTCTTTGAATCCTCTGCTTTGGTATTTAAAATGAAGTTCTTGAGAAAAAATGGCAATTGGAGAAAGATAATTCAGAAAACATTGAGTGATTTGATGGAACCTATGGCTCTTGTCTTGTTGTACAATTGCAGGCATGGGTTTATATTAGGAAAGCTCATTATAAATGTGAATATAGGACTTTAGCAGTGGGAATTCTTAGGAACTGTGACAAAAAAAAATAAGATGACATAAAAATAGAAAATGCGACAAATACTTAGCAGGCCAGCTTGTATCTATGGAGAGGGAAATACGTAACAATTCAAGTTCATGATCTTTCATCAGATAAAGGTGGTGGTGTTGTGCAATCAGGAGATGTTGATAAGATGGAACTCAGAAGGGAGAGGGAGGGAGTCAAGATTTCGGGCAGAGGGAGGGATGAAGAGACATTTCAGTCAGGATCTATTTCTTAACTCCATCGCAGAATCAGTTTCACTATGCTGTACATTTGATCAAGAGGACAGCTAATCTCCTCAGGAACGTTTCGATCAACAGTCATTCCCTCTCACGAGCAGCAGAACAAAATTAACTCAGATAATGGATGACACACCTTCTGTTATTCTCCTTTGATTGGGGAAAATTCCATTCGGTGTCTTCTGGCAACAGTACAGCTCTGTTATTTGGTTTACTGCAACACACATTGGAACTAAATTGGACCATTCCATGTTAGGAAGCTTTTTTGTTCCAGCCATTAGTCTCAACAATAAAAGGTAATTAGCTTTTGAGTTCCTGTACAGATCTTACAAAAGCCACTGTTATGAATCCATTTTATGACTTTGATTTTTGTTTTCCTGCTCTAAATGCAATTGTCTATTGTATCAAGCCTGTCGCTGATAAAAGAAAGTCAAAGGGGTAGAAAGATCCACTTGTCCCATTTTTACTCACTGATGTGTCTCTCCTCCTGGACTGGATCTAAACATATTTGAAAAAGCCTAAAGCACTTTTTTTCTAATACTATGAGGCAGATTATTTCAAACATTTATCATTTTTGAGTAAAAATTTATTTCCAAATACATTGCAATTTCAAATTTATCTTATGCATATTTAAATTTATGCCCTTTGATCCTACCAGCCTAATTCATTTTCAAGTATTACTTCTTGGTTTACTTAATCTATACTATGTAATGTGCTGTACATCGCAATAGGTCCTTCCCTTAACATGGTTTGATCTCAATAAATAATATTTTCTATGACTAGCCAGGCAAACCTATTTCCAATTTCGACGAAGATGAACCTTTAAGCAGAGTATAACATTCAGAGCTGAACAATAACATACATTTGTTACTAATAAATGCACTGAATATTGCACTACCTAAATCTTTTGAACAGATGAATAGCTCAGCATGCAAACCACAAAACACATTTATTAGAAATATTAATTGTAAGAATTAAGTAAAATGGCAGATTTTACTACATTACGTGACATCATAATTCCCAAGTGGCTTGTTTGAAACAACAACAATTAGGAACGTTTTATCAGTTTTCTGTTGTACTTTATTGTTGGTTATTTGTTCATATGATGTGGGCTAGCAGGTATAGTCCATCCAAAATTATGTTGGAGAAAATGGCGATGAACTGCCTTCTTGAACTGCTTCAGTCCTTTGAACAGCAGGTTTCCTTGTTAAAAATTTTAGGAGGAGACTAATTCACATTCCATGTTTGCCTCCATCTCAACAGTAGTACAGCAAAAATGTGATGTTGTGAGGTGCAGGTCATTCTGTTATATTGCGCGTTTCGTCAGTGCAAGTTGGTTATTACGCGATTGACGAATTGTGGATATTGTTTGGATATTGCGAACTTTCTACTGAAAGGGTAGATCGATTTTATATTAGCGCCTTTCTACAGTGCAACTTTCTATAGCATGAGATTGTAGAGGAACACAACTGCCGCGTTATAGCAGAATGGCCTGTACCATGACTACACTCAGTGTTACTCTTTAATGGTACGAAGTTTATGTTTTAAGAAAAATGTTGTTGCATTGTGTAGGACTGGGAAAGTTTCTATTCAAGGGGCTTTATGAACCCTGTTATATGAATTACAGAAAGTTAAGATGCAAGTAGATATAGCATGAAATTAAGGTGGCAAATGTTATGTTAGATATTGTTAGAGAAGGAGAATAGGAGTAAAGAAATTTTAAAACAATCATGCAGGGCATCAGTGAAATTACACTCGAATACTGTGAGAAGTTTTGATGTCCTTACCAGAGGGATGATTTGCTTGAACTAGAGGGAGTGCAACAAAGATTCACGAGACTCGTTTCTGTGATGAAGGGATTGAACTGTGAGAAACAATTAGGTAGACTAGAACTATAGTTCCTGGAGATCTGACTGAAACGTAAAATACTCTGATTGCATTCTGACATTGGATGCCGGATGCTGAGTTGTAAGCAAGAGAGAGTGGTCAATAGATTTCTTATGCAATGGACATTACAGGATGGGGGTATGAAGTAGAAAGATGGAATTGTAGTAAAAGATCAGCCCAGATTTTGTTGAAATGAGCTCAAAAGGACCAAATGTTCAACTATAGTTCCTTTATCTTTTAAAAAAAAGTGTCTTTTTTGTAGAAAATTGCCAAAAGCTGGTCATCAGATTGTAGGACTAAACTGGTGTTTGGTCTGAGGAACAGAATGCCATTGAGATTGCATCTTTGCAAATGCCCTTTGGGAGACAGTATATAATTACAGAAAATAGACTGTACATCCAAAGAAGGGTCAGACTGTATGAACTTTGTTTTATTAAAGAACTGTGGATGGCGAAGACCTGAAAAAACTAAGAAATAAATTGCTGGAGAAAGTCAACAGGTCTGGAACCATCTGTGAAGAGAAAAACAGAGTTAACATTTAGAGTCCAGTGATACAGATGACGGGTCACCAGACTTGAAATATTAACTCTATCTTTTTTCCATGGATCCTGCCCGACCTGCTGAGTTTCTCCAGCAATTCCTGTATTCGTTTGTATGAATTTTAATCTTTGTTTCAATTACTGAACAGTTTTTTAAAAATTGCATTAGAACCTTCATATTTAATCAAAATAATCATCTGAATAAAGGCAACACAATCTTAAGCTTTCACAAGGAAACATTAAAAATATTAAAAATGGGACTTTGGTAAAATAAAAATTAGTACATGAGGAATCAGTCATGATCCTTCCTGAAGTACTTTTCCCATTGTTTGGATAGTTCAACTTCTCCCTCCAGATTGATTATTTTACATTTGAAATTATTCTGTTTTCTCTGCTCTCCAAACAGATGGATTTCCCGTTCAATGTGATTATGTTCAAACACTACAGTCAAAATTGCCTCTAGGTAATATTCATTGGCTGCTGATGGTTGAGGAAGGTCACTGCTACCTATTCTCCTTTCTACCCCTTTAGATGAACAATAATAAATTAGACAGTTTCTGGTAACAAAACATTAGGACCTTCTATGCTAAGGGCATGTTTAATATTAGTGGCAGAGGATAGACCACTTGAGAGTCTTAACAAGAAAAGTCACTTGTCTTCATCTATACTTCCTGCTAACTTGGGAAAGCAACCAACATAATCAAAGACCCCTCCCACCCCAATTATACTCACTTCCACCCTCTTTTGGTCAGGCAGAAGATATAAAGGTTGGTATACACGTACAAACAGACCTTCTTCCCTGCTGTTATCAGACTTTTGAATGGACCTCTTTAATGGTAATGTTGATATCTCTGCACCTTCTCAGCAGCATCCTTCACTCTGTTCTTTTATACTGATGCGTTTGTAAAGTACAATCTGCCTATAAAGCAGGTAAGACACCACTTTTCACTGTACACGTGACAATAATAAATCAAATTTTTCACAACAAGGTGTTGTTTATATTTTGTGATCAACCTGTTCAGGGAGGTTATTACACATCTCTGGAGCAGATGGAACTTCAACCCAGGCCACCTGACTCTACCACTTCACTCCAGGGCCACTCAAGGTGTTGTTTATATTGTATGATAGCAATAGTTACAATTAATACTAACTAGACAGACATAATTACAATCATCAGTATCCAGGTATGTTACATTTCTCTCCAGGTGGACTTTGTGCAAAACTAGTCAATTTTCCACCCAATGACTTTCAGAATCATTACATTACACAGCAATTGAGATCTGATAATGGAAATTTCTTAGCATTGAATTCTGGTCTGACTGTACATCCAGAGCTTTTATTTATTTTTTTTTAAATTGCTTCATTGCAATATCTCTGTATTGGAAGTGCTGAGTTAATTATTACTTCCATTATACTCAGTCCTGTCATGTGAAATCAGTTCCATTATCTACCTATTCAGATTGCTTTTCAACTGATGTGCAATGTGAAATTTGTCTACCGATTTGGTCTAAGTCTATCTTAAAACCTTTAACTGGATTATTTTTCCCTATTTATCTCTACTTTGTCATCCACAGATTTAACAAAAAATATGAAAATACTCACAATTCATTTGAATGTTAATATAACAAGTATTGAACTAATACATTGAATGAAAATTAGCACAAACTGTCTATTATTTCTTCTCTGTTTTTATAATATCATTTCACTTCGCTGGGTAGGACAAATTGAACTTTTTAACCATTTCAATGACAATACAGTTATTTTTGATACAATTCTTATGCTCTCTGCATTTTTCTATTTACCTTTTCCATGTATTCTGATCGATGGGACAATATACAACTCACAAATAGGTGAACAGACCTAACCTGCTGCTAGATATTTGTTAACTCAAGTGAATTTCTCACTAATCGTTCCTGCAGGAGTTCAATGCAGTATCTTCTAAAGTCAGCCTTCTAATCCACCAAGAGCACTGTGACGCTGTATGAAGACTTCCTTCTTAAAAAATAATCATTTGAAATGTTTCATGGCAGAATTTTTCATTGTTCTAGCTATGTCAAGAAAATATTACGTATTTTTGAATGCTATTTGTCACAGCATTATTTGTATAAGATTGTCATTTGACAACATGTTCAGTTGCAATGACATTTCACAATAAAATAAAGCTTATCGGATGCTGCTATGTATTTAACAAGTTGTTTGTATCTACTATACAAAGTGAAATGTTACTACAACGACTTGAACTTATATAGCACCTTTAAAGGATGTCCGAAGAGATTCACAGGAGCATTACCAGACAGACAAACATTGGTATTGAGCCAATGAGGAAAAGTTAGGAGTAGTGGCTAAAAGTTTGGTAAAAGAAGTAGGCTTTATGAATGTCTTAAAGGGATGAGAGATAGTGAAGTGGAAAGTTTACAGTCTAGATAAGCAAAAGGTATGGTCATCAAGATGGAAGGTGAGGAAAATTGGGGAAACTTAAGAGGTCAGAATTGGAGTTAAGAGATTTCTCAAGATTTCAGGATTGGATGTGGTAACAGAGGTAAGGAGCTGAGGTCATGAGATTTTAATACAACATGAGAATTTTAAATTAGTAAGCTTTCATATAACATAGCTTATTTCAGTATAGGAATGGCAACATTTATTAAGACTAACTCTACATGACTTCATTTGTATGAAAATCCTAGTGAGATTATTGCTACAGAAAAACTGGGTTTATGATAATGACAAAAGAAAAAATGTTAAATAAACCATTCCATATTATTGCTCCGTAACATTATTTTCTTTTAAATTATGTGGTTTAAAAGATTCCCCTTTAAGATGCTCATTAAAATTTAGCTTTTTGATCCATCTAAATATCCTTATGTGGATCACTACAAAACATTCTTCATCGTGTCTGTGGACCATTTTGGGATCCTTTACTATGTTAAAAGATAGTACATGTTGTTACTGATACATTCAGCATCTGAATTCATGCCACGTATTTTCCAAAATCTCTTCTCAGGATCCCACCAAAGCTTGGCTTGTATCTATCTGTCTCATTACCTCTCAAATCACTCCACAGTTAATGGCTTACTCTCAGATTATTTTTCATATTCCCTCAGTGGTTACACCAGACCTGGACCTGTTTTCCTTCTGTTCGCACCTTATTTCAATGACCTCTTCAGATCAAACTCTCTTGATACTTTTGCTGATGACTCCATTCTACATTTATCAATTTCCTTCAACATTCAGCTGGCTTGTTTTTAAGGATAAGTTGAATCCTGCTCATAACCCAGTAGGCTTTGCCCATCCATCGCCAACTCTAATGATCAGTGGTCTCTCTACTCAATTCTACACTCCATTACCTTCCTTAAATGGATGAACACCTTTACTTTCAGTTGTAATGCCAGCTGTAAGCTAACTGGTCATCCTCTTGCTTCAGAGTCTCACTTAAGGCTCAGGACACACTCTAGGATTGGAGTACAAAAGGCTGATACTCCAATGCCGTATGGAATGCAGGATTCCCCTTTAAGAAGATGAGAGTTGAAGCAAGGAGACCAAACAACTATGGAGGCTGGAAATCAGAAATGTAAACCAAATTTGCTGGGAAAACTCAGCAGATCTGGCAGTATTTGTGGAGAGAAATCAGAAACGTTTCGGGACTGATCTGAAGAATGGGTCATTGGACCCGAAACATTAATTCTGTTTCCTCTCCATGAAGGAAGGCCTTGTTTGTCCTCTCAACTGGATGCAAAATAAAACCATGGCACCATTTTGAAGAACAGGGGAGTTGTGCCTGATGTTCTAACTAATCTTTATCCCTCAATCAAAATCACAAACATACATTTCATATGAACATATGAGTGAAGCTCAGAAGTGTATCAATTAGACCCCCAGATCTCTTCTACTGAACAATATGATCATGGTTGGTCTGATCCATCCACATTTCCATAACCTTTCACTCCCCCAAGAATCTATCTATCTCTGTCTTTAATATATTCTAGGAGTCTGCTTCCACTACCATTTGAGGAAAAAATTTCCAAAGATTCACGACACGGAGAAAAAGATTCTGCTCATCTGTCTTAAATAGGTGACCCTTTATTTTTAAACAGTGACCTGTAGAACTAGATTCTTCTACAAGGGGAAAAGTCCTTTCCAAATGCACTTTGTCAAGACTCCTGAAGATCTAATCTATTTCTGATATATTATCTGGTCATTGCACATTTGTATTTGTGGGAGCTTGCTATGTGCAAGTTAGCTGCCATGGTTCCTACACTGAACAATGTCTTCACTTTAAAAGTAAATGATTGGTCATAAATAAATGTAGGATCACAAAATGGCTTCAGATAATAATTCAATTCCACTTTGAAAACCAGAGTGAATCTGTCTCCGACACACTCTCAGAATGGTACATTCCATTTCCAAACAACTCACTGCATAAAAGATTTTTTTGGTATGCCAGCTTTGGTTCTTTAACCAATCACCTTAAATTGGGATTCTGGGTTCATGACTAGTGGGACTTGCTGTGTGCAAGTTAGCTGCCATGGTTTCTACAGTGAGACCAGTTTCTCATTTCCAGGATTCTTTCCTTGTGGTTTTGAAAACCATTATCAGATCTTCAGTCAACTTTCTTTTCCTTTAGGAGAACACTCCCCACTGCCCCCCCCCCCAGCTTTTCAGTCTATGAAAGAAGTAGAAGTCTCTCATGTCTAGAGCCATTTACATACATCTTTTCTGGATCTGCTCTGAAGTTTTCAGATCCTTCCTGAAGTGTATGCCTAATCTCTGTCTCATTCACAGAGTTCATGATGCTACATGCATTATTAACCACTTCCTCAATCTGCCCTACCATCTTCAATGACAGTCACCCAATCTCTCGTTATTCTCTACTTCCTTTGCAATTGTATTGTCTACATTGTCTCAACTTAATTGTATGGTCAAAGCATATCATTTCACACTTCTCAACATTAAATGTCATCTGTGAAACATATCAATAACATTATGAATCCACAAAAACTTCCATGTTTTGTGACACCTGCAAATGTGTGTTGCACTAGTACAGATTGTCAAAAGCTGGGGTCCTTATATTGATTCCTGAAGAAGGGCTTCTGCCCGAATCATCGATTCTCCTTCTCCTTGGATGCTACCTGACCTGCTGCGCTTTTCCAGCAACACATTTTTAAGCTCTGATCTCCAGCATCTGCAGTCCTCACTTTCTCCTTATATTGACCCCTAGGGAACCCCATTATGTACTTTCTTCCAGTCTAAATGAAACCTTCATCACTATTTCCTGTTCCCTATAGGGAAACCACAGATCTAAATCCATGGTCTCCTCTATTCCCTGGGTTTCAGGTCTGCTGATAGGCTGCCATGTGTCACTTTATCAAACACCATCCATGTATACAGAATATGATCTGCCTTATTCTTATCAACTCTTCTTGCCGTCTCATCAAGAAGAAAACTCAATCAAGTTAATTAAACAATTAACAAATGTCCTTAAAACAAATCCATTGTGCTTTCCTTTCATTAATCCACAGTGCCCATTTCATCAGGGATTCTCATTTTCCTCCAGGGAGGCTGGACTGACTGACCCTTAGCCTGACACCCTCTTCTCAATACAGATGCCACATTTGCAATTTTCCAGTTCTTTGACAGCACTCCATATCCAAACAAGTCTTGTTGTTGCAAATGCCTTTGGGTCTTCCTGTATAAAAGGCAAATTTTTGCTTCCTTTTTGTTGCAAACTTTCCTATGAATGAGACAGTGAAGAGATTAGATGATCCTTGGCTCTGCAGGGAAAAAGATACTGAGCTCCTTTGGCTACATCTGAAGCGACAGCAGGATATTCAACATGGGAAACTACACTTTCAAAACACATGGACTGAGACATAATTCCCACCACTTTCAAAGCACAAAATTAAAATTAGGCAGAATGACTAAACTACAATTGTGCCAATGAATAAGAAAAAATATTAATAAAATAATCAGAAATATCAAGAAACTATTCACATTCCCTGAAACAAAGCCCAGTGCAAGAGAGCACTCTGTTCTGAAGAAGGAATTGGTTCGGCATATTGCTTTCAATTCTGGTCTCCCTGCTACAGGAAATCATTGTTAAACTTGAGAGGATGCAGTAAAGATTTATAAGGGATATTGCCAGGGTTAGAAGGTTTGAGCTTTGGGAGAGGCTAAATACACTGTGGCTATTTTCGCTGGAGGTTGGAGGCTGAGGGGTGACCTTATAAAGGTTTATGAAATCATGAGGGGCATGGACAGGGCTATTATCTGAGGATTTTCCCCCAGCATTGGCGTGTCCAAAGCTAGAGGGCATAGGTTTAGGGTGAGAGGGGAAAAATTTAAAAGGGATCTAAGGGGCAACTTTTCACGCAGAGGCTGGTGCATGTGTGGAAAAAGTGAACACTGCAGATGCTAGAGATCAGAGTCGAAGAGTGTTGTGCTGGAAAAGCACAGCCAGTCAGTCACCTTGTTGGCAGACTGAGTTTATCCAATTGCTAAACTGGGAGGGTTTCAGGGTTTGTTTTTTGCTACATTAGGGGATTTGAGCAATGATTGTCACCACATCTTTCAGTTCTGAAGAAGGTCATGCGGCTTCAAAATTAACTTCACAACTGCTTGCAGATCTGCTGAGGTATCTCTCTCTCTCTGTCTGCAGTCATTTCCGTATCTGTTTTAGGAATGTTACAGTTGGTATCTGTATTGCTGGGCTGGAAGGGACAAACTGCCCATTAGACTGGGTCTTGCTATCTGAACTTCTCTATCCCGGACGCACGAAGATAAAATAAACTTAAACACGGTAGTCTGCTTTCAAATGACACACAATGCCAAAGATGTATGCATATACAAACAGCCGTTTCTTCCCTCCAGCAGAAATCCCCAAACTTGCAGCAACAAGGTAACAAATTGCTGGAGAAATCATGCTCAGAGAAAAACAGAATCAACATTTCAAACCCTTCTTCAGTACCCTACACTCGCAGCTTGGACTGGATGGAAGAGGAGGTGTTGAAGAGTTTGATGAGGGGGAACAATAAATAATTCAGACTCGAGGCTGTTCTAACATTCTGTCTCTAAAATCCTAACCCAGGCACAGTACCAAGCTAAAATTTGAATAAAGAAATTAAGCTTTCTATTCTATTTGACCACAGCACTGAAGCTGTTGTTAACCTCACATCTAGAACCAGATTTTGCAGTGCAGGTTGAAAATAGTATCCAATTGTTTGTTTCAAATATCATAAAGATCATAACATTTAAATAAGTTTTATGAAGGAACAAAAAACTTCTTTTTGCACGTGTTTACGATATTTAAAATTTGAAAACAATACATGTACAGGCTACTCCGTGATGACTCTCCTTATATAAAAGGATTCAGTTTTATGTCTGACATTCCTAATGTTTAAGTTGGAATTCTTGATGTCTGCATTCGCCGTCCTTGTATAAGGTGTGACAAAATGCGGAGCTTTATTTCAATTTTAAAATCGTGACCTCAACTGCTCCGAAATTGTTTGTAAAATGCAATAGGTAAGCAACAGTTTGTGGCTCATCCTCCCTAATAACGAAGAAAACCTGCAATTACTAAAAAAAAGGTTTCAAAACGGGCTGATAGCCCTGCGCCTCTCCGCGTTGACTTGCTACAGATACTGTATATCGATCCCATTATAGACTTAATTATTCTTGCCTTAAAAGATATCCACTAGACCACAATTCGAAATAATATTGTTCAATGGAAGGCTCAAAGGTACTATTTTAAAACAGTTAGCTATAGTCGCCCAAATAAATACATTTCAAATGATTTTAAGAATTCTAAGTGCATCAACGAAATCTTGCAAGCAGACAGCTTCTGCAGTCCAAATGTATTCCCCCGGAACATTTCAAATAGTGTTGAACAATAATAAAATCTGCAAAAAAATGGCCAGAAAGAAATAAACACACACCGGTTCTAGCCAGGAGTGTTAACTTGTATTTTCTTTATTGGCAATGGAAGAAACTTTTAAGCATCTAAGGCTTTCTTTTAAAAAGAATAAATTCCATTGAATAAAGAAGGCGTAATTTCATTAATGTATACGCGAAACAACTTTATGAAAATGATTGATTTGCCAGCGAGTCATCCGCATAAACCTTGTTTGATATCTGTACTCAAAATCAACTTTCACTCACAACGTAATGGAGTTTTAAAAATCAGAAAACGCAACATGGTAAAGAAGTTATTTGTTCCCAAGAATAATCTGAGTTTTAAAGAAAAAGATTGGTCCAAATGAGATTGGGCATTAGTTGAATTTATGCCGTCGCTAAGTGGGAAACGAATGCCGGGTGATGTCTTGCAATTATTAATGAGAACAAGTACCTTGAGATATCTTTATAATCATTAACATAGAAACACAGCCAAGAGAAGTCACTGAAAATTTTATCTTGTTAAAATGGTCTTACAAATAGAGGGGAAAATCTCACAGTCACTTTTCCCTAATCTCACAAATTTGCCAGATTCACTTTAGCAACTTCTAGTCAACCTGTTTGGACGTATTATGACACAAATATGGATAGGTGGTACTTGAACGTGGACCTTTTCGGCCAGAAGAAGGGCCAATGAAACTGCGCCAAAAGAGCCCTTATTCACTTTATCATTCAGTTTCGGGACATATCAGAGACAAGTATATTATTTACAGTAATTATTACCGTATTGTTAATCAGAATAAGAAACAATTGAATAACAATAGTGAACATTCAATATTAAGGGTAAGGCTGACGATAATACCGTAGCCCACACTCACTATAAACATTCAGTATTAAGGGTAAGGGTGATGATTACTGTAACACAACACTCACCATCAAGTTCAGTATTAAGGGTAAGGGTGATGATTACTGTAACACAACACTCACTATGAAGTTCAGTATTAAGGGTAAGGGTGATGATTACTGTAACACAACACTCACTATGAAGTTCAGTATTAAGGGTAAGGGTGATGATTACTGTAACACAACACTCTCTATGAAGTTCAGTATTAAGGGTAAAGGGAATGGTTACTGTAACACAACACTCACCATCAAGTTCAGTATTAAGGGTAAGGGTGATGATTACTGTAACACAACACTCACCATGAAGTTCAGTATTAAGGGTAAGGGTGACGATTACTGTAATACAACACTCAGTTCAGTATTAAGAACGAGTGTGATGATAATACTGTAGCCCCCAAATTCACTATATTAAATATTAAAGGTGAGGATGACGATAATGCAATAACCCACACCCACCATGCAGCTCTCCTCTCGGATACACTCTGTCGCTCCAGCGCGTTGTCCTCATTCATTCATCCTCATTCCTTAAAAGGAGGAAGGGGGCGTTCCCAAAGTAGCCAATCCAAAGTAATCTATTAACATATATGCAAACGACCACGGTGTGGAAGAGCCCAAGAACGTAAGGGGACGATGACATTTTCACGAAGCAAACATCTAAACGATATGACAGTACTGTTGTAAAGGAAAATAAAAACAACGTATATTTGGAGATATTTATTTTTCGGTCTTACATAGGTTGTTAGTTTGCACTTGTTTGTTTGTTACCCATCCCACACATTCTGAACATTCGTATAGTCCAGCAGCAGCTTGGGCCAAACCATTTCTTTAAGTGGATCATGATGGATTCATTGAACACGCACACACAAAGGTCAATTTTTCGTAAGTCTTACGGCTGTTGTTGGGGTGAAAGGGTATCTTAGTTTTAATATTTCAGACGGTACAGTAGACCATATCATAACCAGTTCCCCCTGCCGTGATCCTCGGTGTTGGTGGAGCCCAGTTGGTTTCCGGTCTTGGGTCTGTCTGCTCGAGCTGCAGCACCGCCATGTTGTCCCGTTCCCGGTGCCTGGCTCGGAGCCTGAGCCGCTTCGTCGCCAGCCGCAATCCGGGGGGCCTGCAGGTAGGCGACACCGGAGAGATTGCCCCCTTCCGGACCGGAGCGGCGGGGAGGGTGGAAGGAGCTCATCCTCGAGCCGGCTGGAGACAGAGGTTGCCGAGGGAGGCCCGAGGCCTTGGCCAAGGGCAAGCTGTTACTCCGAGCCTGTGTCTGTATGGGTCAGCTCTCACCGCGCCCCCTCTCCCGGGCTGCGCTCTTATGATCCTCCCTCAGCTTCCCTGGGGGTCCGCTCTCACTCCTAGCCGGGGCTGGCCTCTCTCTCGGGGTCCGCTCTCATACCCTCCCAACCTCCTCCGCCCGGGTCAACTTTCACCCCGGGGTCATCTCCTTCCCCCATCCCCGATCAACTCTTCCCCACCCTCCGCCTCGGGGTAAACCCTCTCATCCACCCTCCCGAGGTTCGCTCATCTCACTCCTCCTTCCCTGGGGTCCGCTCCTCCTTTCTCTCTCGCCTTCCCCATTCCCTCATTGCGTTTATGCCCGTTCCTTCAGAATTGTTAATGTCCAAAAGTGCCTCACTGCTGGTCACTGACGGGAAATGTAGTTGTAATCAAAGCTATATACGACAATGTCTTATAGGTAACGATGACCAGATTTCTCATTGTGATGTTGGTGGCTCATTAGTAAAGGCTCATTAGTACAATAGGAGAACTCCCTTTCACTTCAAAATTATCAAATTTTGCTTTGATCTTATCCAAACGGGACTAAAGGTGATTTTCTCTATATAAGAGTTGAAATTGTAAACCTATACAAATTATTCTCATGTTGGAATAAGGGAATTTGGTTTACAAGCGTGGTGGATGATTGATTCCTTGATGTTAAAACATGGGTGGGGATAAAAGTTACAGATGTAACATCTGCAAATTTGATCAAATATTTACCTTACCAAAAAGATCTCTCTGATCCTTTATATTTTGAGCCTCAGCAGAAAATAATAAGTATCTTGTATTGTGCTTTTATGATCTCCATATAACTTGCGGCATTTTGCAATTCATGTATTTTTCATGTGCATTCTTTTGATCGGTTAATTTGCTTGTGATGTTGGCTGAGGGATAAACATTGGTCTGAAAAATTGTGAAAAGCTTCTCTTCAAAATAGTGCCACAGGATCTTCTGCATTGTTTGAGAAAGCAAATGGTGCGGTGATTTATAATGCCTTATCCAGGAGACAGAACTTGCAGCAGTGCAGCATTTCTTTATTCACTGGAGTAGGAGTCTGTTCTTTAACCAAACTTCTGGGGCGCACCTTGAGCTCACAACCTTATGACTGAGATATGAATATGACTGTTAAGTCGCAGTGAACACAGTAGTCAGTGATCTTGATCTGCATAAGCAGCTGCTCATATTGGATAATTTTTTGCTTTTCTCAAACTGAAATTCTGCAAAAGGTGCTTTGAGGATCCCTCAATAGTTCAGTGATATTCTTCAATGCATATTTGAACGATACAAATCAGAAGGTTCCATCTCCAGTCTCTGCTGAGCAACTTTCTTCATCCAGAGGATCCTTAGTGATTCTACAATTGTCCAACCTCAGTGCTCCATTCCACAATAGTTAGGATTCTTGTAGGATAATGAACCTTAACTGGGAACAAAGCCAAATCCAGCAGGCTATAACCTGCCCTGGTTGTATATATTTGTCAAGCGCCTCAAATGAATATTAGCCACTAAGGTGTGATACTGTAATCTTTCTTGTGTATATAGAAAGAGGAAGATAATTTTCATTTTTATGCTACATTTTATAGAGATTGATAAGCTCTCCAGGAACCATCAAACTGGAGTGGTTCATTGAGAGAAGACCTGTAATGTAAAATTCAAAATGGATGTAGAAAATGAATTCCAGCCTAAAAAGTGAGATGGTAGAATGGTATTGAAAGCCTAATCTAACATAGGATTTGAGAAAATTTTAAAGATGTCAATGGAACTTTACTAAAGAGGAGCAAGGCTGCTGAAAGCTGTGTCATAGGTAGTGAGAGGAGAAGGGCATGGAGGCAGGATTCATAGCAAATGTATAGAACTCCCAAAAAAAACCACACAAAATCTCTGAAGAAATTAGAATAGGGAATTAGAGAGTCAGTTTGGGTGAGGCTGATGGTGTAACAGTTTTTTTTCTACTACTTTTTTTTGAACTCAACAGGTCTGGCAGCATCTGTGGTGAGAAAAACAATTACTACTTCAAGGCCAAAGTGACTCTTTGTTCCAAATGAGTCACATTGGACTTGAAAGCTTAACTCTTTCTCTGGCCATAAATACTGCCAGATCTGCTGAGTTCTGTTTTTATTTTAATCTTCAATATCCACAGTTATTTTGGGTGTAGCAGTGTTGATTGGGTGAGTTGGGGTTTATTAAGAATGGATGATGGAAGGACACTGGAGGCCACTGCAGAAGCAGACAGTGTTGTGAAGTTTGAAATAAATCATCTTGATGTATGATGAACTCCATGACCAAAAATACTGTGAAAGTGGCAATTTTCAAGCTGTGGTTGGGGAAGGAGAATGAACTTAATGGAAAATAAGCATTGCTTTATGGTGGTGGCTTTAGACAGCAGTCTATCTAATGAACAACGCCTACGCATGAACTGAATTTTATAGGTGTCATGTATTTCCTGGAGGCATTTTGTAGCATGAAGCATGAGAGAGCAGAATGGTATTGGCATGCGTTAGAATGTATTGACTGATATTACACTCGCTTCAGTTTGATAAATATACTGGTGCCAGTTATGTTAAATGGAGGATAATTTTTGACTCTTCTGCATTCAGGTCTTAGTTAGGATCATGTTTAGGGTCAGACTTGATTAACAGGGAATTCCCTGTGATGCTGTACTAATCTAATTTCAGGGAACCAAGAAAAGGAGTACTGCATCTTTAACCCTCCTATTCAGAATGCTGGATAAGAATCCGCATATATTTCTCTAAGAAAATGGGTATCAACATCTTTGTTACCTGGTGGGGGTTAGCTGAAATGACATCCTCCTTTCAAGGTTATGGTAAGCAGAACTTATAGAAATAGTTGGTTGAAATATTTAACTGAGCGGGAAACGTCACAACTACTGAAAAGGTAATAAGAGGCATATTTATATTGTGAGAAAATATATAAGCTCTCCTGTTTTGTTGGTTCATATTTGTTATTGGCCTACTTGACATTTGGAGGAATGACCACCAGTTGTGGGCCAAAGACTGTGAGGTGGAATGTGCAGGAGGCTGTGTTGGTGAATGCAGAGTTCAGAGTGTTGTGTAGCTGGAGGTAGGCGAAGTCCTGAAAAGGTTTCAACATGTGAACATTTTCATTTGTAAGCATTGGAAGACATGACCATAAAACAATAAGATGTAGGAACAGAAAAGGCCCTTGAACCCATTCCGCCATGGGGAGGCAATCGCATAGTGGTATTATCGCTCGACTATTAATCCAGAAACCCAGAATAATGTTCTGAGGACCTGGGTTCCATGGCAGATGGTGGAATTTGAATTCATTAAAAAAAATCTGGAATTAATGGTCGACTGATAACCACGAAACCATGACGTAAAAACAATGACTGCAGATGCTGGAGACCAGATTCTGGATTAGTGGTGCTGGAAGAGCACAGCAGTTCAGGCAACATCCGAGGAGCAGTAAAATCGATGTTTCGGGCAAAAGCCCTTCATCCTGATGATGGGCTTTTGCTCGAAACGTCGATTTTACTGCTCCTCGGATGCTGCCTGAACTGCTGTGCTCTTCCAGCACCACTAATCCAGAACCATGAAACCATTGTCAATTGTCGGAAAAATCCATCTGGTTCTCTAATGTTCCTTAGCGAAGGAAATCTGCCATCCTTACCTAGTCTGGTCTACATGTGACTCCACAGCCACAGCAATGTAGTCAACTCTTAGCTGCCCTCTGATATGGCCTAGCAAGTCACTCATATTTGTATCAATCGCTAGAAAGTCACAACAAAGGAATCAACCAGACAGGCAACCTGGCATCAACCTTGGAACCAGAAAAGATAACAGCAAAAACATAAACAGTCCTGTCGACCGTGCAAAGTCTCCTTACCAATATCTCTTGGCTAGTGCTGAAATTGGGAGAGCTGTCTCATAGACTAGTCAAGCAACAGTCTGACATAGTCATTCTTATGGAATCATACCTTACTGATAACACCCTAGAGACCACCATTACCATTCCTAGATATGTCCTGCCCCACTGGCAGGACAGACCCAGCAGAGGTAGCACAGTGGTGTACAGTTGGAAGGGAGTTGCCCTGGGAGTCCTTGGCATCGACTCCCGACCCCATGAAATCTCATGGCGTCAGATTAAATATGGGCAAGGAAACCCCTTGCTGGTTACCATGTACCGTCCTCCTTTGGCTAATGAATCAGTACTCCTCCATGTTGAACAACGCTTGGAGGAAGCACTGAGGGTGGCAAAGGCACAAAATGTACTCTGGTTGGAGGATTTCAATGTCCACCACCAAGAGTGGCTTGGCAGTAGCATTATTGATCGAGCTGGTCAGGTCCTAAAGGATATGACAGCTAGACTGGGTCTGCGGCAGGTGTTGAAGGAACCAACGAGGAAAAAAACATACTTGACCTCATCCTTACTAATCTGCCAGCTGCAGAAGCATCTGTCCATGACAGTATAGGTGAAAGTGATCACCTCACTGTCCTTGTGGAGACAAAGTCCTACCTTCACATTGTTGTGTGGCGCTATCACTGTGCAAAATGGGCCAGACTTCAAACCGATCTAGCAACTCAAGACTGCGCATCCATGAGGTGCTGTGGGCCATCAACCGCAGCAGAACTTTACTCTAGCACAATCTGCAACCTTGTGGCCTGGCATATTCCCCACTCAACCATTACTGTCAAGCCAGGGGATCAACCCTGGTTCACTGGAGTGTGCCGAAGGGCATGCCAAGAGCAACATCACGCATTCCTAACAATGAGGTGTCAACCTGCTTAAGTTACTGAACAGGACTACTTGCATGCCAAATGGCATAACCAGCAAGTGATAGACAGAGTTAAGCAATCCAACAACCAATGGATCAGATCTAAGCTCTGCAGTCCTTCCACATCCAGTCATGAATGGTAGTGGACAATTAAACAACTCATGGGAGTAGGAGGCTGCACAAATATCTCCATCCTTGGTGATGGAGAAGCCCAGCACTTGAGTGCAAAAGATAAGGCTGATGCATTCACAACGATCTTCAGTCAGAAGTGCTGAGTGGATGATCCACCTTGGGCTGCTCCAGTGGTCCCCAGCATCATGGATACCAGTCTCCAGCCAATTCACTTCACACCATATGATATCAAGAAACAGCTGGAACACTGGATACAGCAAAGGCAATGGGCTTTGATAACATTCCAGCAAGAGGACTGAACACGTGCTTCAGGACTTGCCACTCCCCTATCCAAGCTATTCCAGTACAGTTACAGCACTGGCATCTACCCGACAACATGGAAAACTATCCAGGCATGTCCTGTGCATAAAAAGTAGGACAAATTCAACACTGCTTATTACCGTCCAATCAGTCTACTGTCCATCAGTAAAGTGACGTAAGGGGTCATCAACAGTGCTATCAAGCTGCACCTTCTCAGCAACAACCTGCTCCATGATTCCTAGTTTGGGTTTTGCCGGGATCACTCAGCTCCTGGTCTCATTACAGCCTTGGTTCAAACATGAACAAAAGAGCTGAATTCCAGAGATGAGGTGATTGTGACCCTTGACACCAAGGCTGCATTTGACAGAGTATGGCATCACGGAGCCCTGGCAAAACTGGAGTCAATGGATATCAGGGAGCAAACACTCTGCTGGCTGGAGTTGTACCTGGCACAAGGGAAAATGGTTGTGGAGGGTCAGTCATCTCAGCTCCAGGGCATCTCTGCAGGAGTCTTTCAGGGTAGTGTCCTTGGCCCAGCAATCTTCAGCTGCTTTCCCTTTGTCAGAAGGTCAGAAGTGGGATGTTCACCGATGATTACACAGTGTTCCGCACCATTCATGACTCCCCAGATACTGCTCAAATGCAACAATATCCAGATTGGGCAGACAAGTGGTAAGTAACATTCACACCACACAAGTGGCAGACAATGGCCATCACCAATAAGAGACACTCTAACCACCGCCTCTTGACATTCAATGGTAGTACCATCACTGAATCCCCCATTGTCAACATTCTTGAGGTTACCATTGACCAGAAACTCACCTGGACTCACCACATAAATACAGTGGCTACAAGAACAGGTCAGAGACTAGGGATACTGCGGCAAGTAACTCATCTCCTGACACCCCAAAGTCTATCCACCACCTACAAGACACAAGTCAAGAGTGATGGAATACTCCCCACTTGCCTAGATGGACGCAGCTCCAATAACACTCAAGAAACTTGACACCATCTAGCTTAAAGCAACTTGCTTAATTGACACTGTATCTACAAACATTCAATCCCACCACCACTGGTGCTTAGCAGTAGAAGTGTGTACTATTTACAAGATGCACTGCAGAAATTCACCAAAGATCCTTAAACAGTACCTTCCAAACCTACAACCACTTCCATCTAGAAGGACAAGGGCAGTAGGTACTTGGGAACGCCACCTGCAAGTTCCCCTCCGTGCCACTCATCATACTGACTTGGAAGTATACCGCTGTTCCTTCACAGGTGCTGCGTCAAAATCCTGGAATTCCCTCCCCACTGGCATTGTGGGTCAACCTACGGCAAGCAGACTGCAGCGATTCAAGGCGGCAGGTCACCATATCTTTCTCAAGGGCAAATAGGGATGGGCTATCATTGCTGGCCAGCCAGCGACACCCAAGCACAACAAATGAATAAAAAACAATTCAATTATATCCTGGCTGATTTTAATAGTTATTAATTCCACTTTCCTGTTCTTTTTTTCCCATAACCTTGTTTCCCTGACTGATTTAAATATCTGTTTACCTCAGCCTTGAATATACTTAATGACCCAGTACTATGACCGGTCTCCATGGTAAATAATTCCACACATTCACTGCCCTCAAAGAAATTCTTCCTTGTTTCTGTCGTAAATTAGTGCCCCATACTCTGAGATTACGCCCTCTGGTCCTAGACACACTCACAAGCAGAAACAACCTCTCCACTTCAACTGTTGTTATACCTCATTGGGATCACATGCTGGAAATCAAGCCCTGCTATTGTTAGATTTATTTTTACACTCCCTTCTGCGAACTAAAACCAAAACATTCAAAGAGGAACGCCTTGTCCCATAATCTGTAAAAAGAGGTGAAAAGTGTTATAACCTGTTTTTCAGCCTTCTAGTAGTTAATAAAAATAAATCCTTAACATTTAAAAATCAACAAAGAATAATTTATTTATCTAACAGTGAACAAATTAACTAAACTATTGACAAACTGAATAAAACCCTGCTAACTTGCTGCTCATAAATAAAGCAGTATGCTGTTCCAATAAGTACAAGTTCCACTCAACATTTTTAAAAAGAAAAGTTTTGTTTCTTGAAATTGCAGCCAGGTTACATGTCTTCTGGAATGTTTGTGCCTTCTCTGCTGACTCTTCTGTCAGGAATATGAGCTAGTTGTGCTGTTGGTACCATTGTTATTTTGATGGTGCTTTCTTTAAGACATAAACAAGCCTGTGAGTGCCAGTGATTCTCTCTTGAGAGCTGAGAGTCATTCACTTTGGCGGATGGCAGATTGCTCTGAGGTCTTTTTATACCCATAATGTCATATCAATATTTCTGGCATAGGATTGGTCCTAGTTCGTCTAAACCATCAGACTTAGGTAGCAAAAGAAACTATTAAATTTAAGTACCTGGTTCAAATTGATTGGCTAAATTCAAAAGTCTGCTGTCTTGGTAAAAACTGCTACTTGGCCTGCTAACTGTATGACCTTTCGATACAGATGTTTCAATTCGGGTGTTCTTTGTGTACTTGCAAACTTTCAACTGCTGCTTACAGGCGTCTATTTTAAATCTCAAAGCACAGAAAAAGCACAATCGTTTAAAGGGACCATGGAATGCTTCCCACCCCAGCACTTTACAAACACAGAAGGAGCTGAAGATTTTGTACTAGGAGTGCAGCAGAGTGAGGAAGATGAAAAGAAAGCTGGAGTCGCATGTGACGTATCTGTCACTGTCTTGTGTCATGATGGTGATTTGTGCCATGGTGGTGGTATTGTTAAGCATTGCCTGGTGCAGCTCAGCATCCCCACTCTAGCACCACAGTTTTTGCTGTATTTGCTGTAGAAGGTGACAGTAGACTGAAAAGGTACATGATCATTCCTTCATTACCTGGACAATGACAGTGTTGAATGCTATTCAAGGTCAAAATATTATTGTGATTTTTATTTTCAAATTGATTTTTGTTTTGCTTAAATTTTTTGAGGAGAATTGTATCCATTAATCTGATAATCTCAAAGGAGATTTATGTCACAGTCTTAAATTTGCAATGACCTTTTTTCTTAATAACCTGTCTTCTGACTGCTTAAAATAAAATAAAATAAAGAATCGCGGATGCTGGAAATCTGAAACAAAAACAAAGAATCCTGGAAAAATTCAGCAGGTCTGACAGCATCTGCAGAGACAAAGCAGAGTTAACATCATCTGAGTCAGCAGACTTGAAACGTTAGTTCTGTTTCCTCTCCCCGAGATGATGCCAGACTTGTTTCTCCTGCAGTTTCTGTTTTTGTGTCTGACTGCTTATCCTATTCACACAAACACACTTTCTGTTGTCACATTTTTGCCAAAATGTAAATATAAACTCTTTTCACTGTAACTATACTTTCCCAGCAGGAGTAGCATGATGGTACTACTTGTATGCTCATAATGCTCATCTTGTACTTCAGATAAATGCCGCTGATCCAGCCATCTCCACTTGAGTTTTCAAAATATGTTCTTATTAATAGTTAAATAAAATAAAATCTAAACATTATTTAAATTAGATATTTGACTTTAACATGGGAGCTGAATTATACCTGCAGATCCTGGCTCAATTATTAGGATGTATGAACACAAGATCCAAAGTAGGTCTTTTGGCATTTTAAGCCTGTTTTGCAATTCAGGAAGATCACTTTCCGATCTGCGCTAAGTAACCCTCCATTGCCTTGTCTCTGAAAAATTTACTTATCTCTTTTTATTCAGTAAATTTCAGGACCCAGCCCCTGTTACTTTCTAGGAAATTTTTTAAAAGATCTGACCCCACTATCATCAGATAGCTACAAAGTGAGAAACGTCACATTTCGAGGAGTAGAACGTTGTCTCCTTATCACATAGAAGGTCATAATCACAAAAGTAATGGGTTACTACCTATGCTTTAAACCACTTCACAGAAGTCTACATTTTATCTTGATTACTATGTCCAGTGCCTTGGGAGATTAAGTTGTGTACATACTTGATTTGTGTATAAGGAGCAAAATAATTCATCACTTTGCGAAATAAGGGACATGACAAACAAAGGGAAAATGTAAAACTCTGTTGAAGGCATTGACATTTTAAGGTATTATATAGTTAATTGTTCTCTATTGAACTGAAATATCAGGAAATGCTGATGTGCAGTTGCTATTTTATGTGCGGTACTATACTATTTTGGGGACTCTATTATAGAGAGGATATCCAAGTCGTGAGAAAATGTCTTATGGCTATGATTTAAGGAAAATAATAAGAATTTTGAGAGATTTTACGTTTAAACAAACTGGGATTATGTTGAAAGATGATGAAGGAAACACTAATCAAGTTCAGACTTAGAAATAGGGTTGAGCAGATAATTGCAAAAGATGATTTCCATTGTTGATAGATTAAAAACTGGATCAAAATTATTGATACAAGAAAAAAGGAAGAGGAGAAAAAACTTGTATTTAACGCTTTCTTGTCCACTGGACATCACAAAGCTACTTGAAGCCAGTTACGTACTTTTGAAATGTGCTGATTAATTTAGAAGCATGTAGACATTTTTCCAGACAAGTTCTCATAAACAGTATTATTGGAATGACAGAATAATCATGTTAATTTGAATAGCAATTATTTATCAGAAGACCAAGCATACCAGGCCTGCCCTTCAAAATACTACTGCAAAATGCTTTTGAGATGCTATTGCATTCACTTGAACAGTGAGATGAGAATGGGTTAAGGGGTGACCTTATAGAGGTTTACAAAATTATGAGTAGCATGGATAGGATAAATAGGCAAAGTCTTTTCCCTGGGGTCGGGGAGTCCAGAACTAGAAGGCATAGGTTTAGGGTGAGAGAGGAAAGATATAAAAAAGACCTAAGGGGCAACTTTTTCACGCAGAGGGTGGTACGTGTATGGAATGAGCTGCCAGAGGATGTGGTGGAGGCTGGTACAATTGCAATATTTTAAGAGGCATTTGGATGGGTATATGAATAGAAAGGGTTTGGAGGGACATGGGCCGGGTGCTGGCAGGTGGGACTAGATTGGGTTGGGATATCTGGTCGGCATGGACAGGTTGGACCGAAGGGTCTGTTTCCATGCTGTGCATCTCTATGACTCTATCTTCTCAGAGACATATGCAACATGCTGTCAGCTCTGCATAGCAACCTTGTGACTCAAGGATTCTACTAACTGAACCAGATTGGCCCTTAAGATTGAGAGAGTTGCTCATTTGTTGTAAAGGTAGCATAGGTTGATTCATTTCTATACAGAATTTTGATTCTGTAATTGCGCGTACTCCAAACAAGAGAAAGATAGCGAATGAAATACAGATGGGGAATATAATATTGCAGTAATTGAGAGTTTAGCGATTTCTATATATACTTATCTCTGACGTCTCTTTGACCATCCAGTAGTAATAGCTGTTAAATAGAATGGTAATCATTCTGGCTATGATGTGCAGGTTACACTTTGTTCTTTTCCTTCAAGGTTCCCAAATGTGATGATGCAGAAGAAGGCTAATAAAATTAAATTGTAAAATTTCAGCCTTGTATATCATAAGATTAAATATGGTGTTATTAATGCAACATATTAGCAATTTGTTAGCTGGTTATACAAATAACCTGACCTGAAAAAAAATTTGTATTCCTTCCTTACTGCAGGGTAATGGCTCACAACGATGCAGAGGTCCCTCTGGTGAGTAGATGTTCCTGAGTAGAAATATGGAGAATTTAATTTGTTGTAATCCTTAAGTTTGTGTTGATTCGGTTTATCTGATGATCCTGTTACTGTTCTTACAAATGAATTATGATCTGGTCCCTGCTCTGCTTGATCCTACATTTTCCTTACCTATGTGAGGAACTCGGATCTTCAAAATATAAAGTTTTTATTTTATAGTTAATTTGAACAGCCTATTCTAAGATGATGAGCAGACAACTAGCAGTACATTGTATCAGTTTTGTGCAGTTCATGACAGCTTTTACCCTGGCACAAAAATTGCAATGTTCTCTGCACTTAATGAAGGTCATCTGGAATACTAGCCACACTGAGTAGCCGAATAGAGCTAATCACAAAATCATTCTTGGAAACTGGCTCTATTTTTGGAAAGTTTGAGAATGGCAAAGGAGGTTTATTGACAGCCAAAATTCAATATTAAATATGAAGTTTTTCTGAGAAGAATTAAATAAATTAGCTTTGCACAATTACCACTAGCTGAAAAATGAGTGGTATTCAAACTGAACTAGGTGATGGAGGCCCTGATATTCTCTTTCTAGTGAAACCTGGCAGAAAATAATGGTCTGGTCGGCTGGATTGTTGGACTAGACACTTTTGATCATTGCTCACCTGCCTGAGAAGGATCCCCATGAATCTTTGAGTGTAACTTTATCTGCCCTCTTGATATTGTCTATGCTGTATGTAACAACAGGTTCTGCATTATTAAGATCAACAATGATTAAAGTGAAGACAGTTTAAATATTTACAGAATGCTTCTAGTTTTCCAGACAAACATATAAATTGTCATGAAATACTCTGGAATAACAGACCATCTGATGAATTCCCAGCACGGACTGTTGAACAGTGTTAGTCATTGCAGCTTCAGTTTACTTAGGTATGAAGAAGATGCCTGGTTCATACCCTCTGGGAGAAGTATCCATGTTAAATATTTGAACTACCTGGGTGTTAGCTTCAGAGTGGAAATGACTAGAGGGCAGGATGCTTACCATATTTGATGCATTAACTTCATGGTGATTCTGAAGTTATTCTGTGGTCACTGAGTAAATTAAGCTTGTACATCAATCATATTTTGAGTATATAAAACTTCCTTGAATCTTCTAAATTGCACCATAACCATTTTGATCAGCTTCCAAAATTGAAGTATTGAATTCACTGTCATGATTCTGTGGAGATTTTCTGAAACAAGGTGCCAACAGTACAAGATGTCACTTAAAAAGTCCATCAAGGAACTTCAAAGAAATGCCTATATCCAGGCAGTGGTTCAAATAGGAAATTGTCACTGTGTGTATTAGTTGAGAGGAATAGTATAGATGCCTTATCAAGGGAAGGTGGATTAGTACATGAGAAAGAAAGGAATAGAAGAATATATAAATAAGGATATGAGAGGTTTCTGTGGTGTATAAACCATAGACAATACGACTTGATGGCTTGTTCTTAGCTATATGTTCTTTAAAAATGTGGCATCTTCTTAGTATCATTGGTCATATTTATTTATTCTCTTATTTTATTAAGAGTCATAGTCATAGAGATGTACAGCATGGAAACAGACCCTTCGGTCCAACCTGTCCATGCCGACCAGATATCCCAACCCAATCGAGTCCCACCTGCCAGCACCTGGCCCACATCCCTCCAAACCCTTCCTATTCATATACCCATCCAAATGCCTTCTGTTAAAACATATCTAGTATCAAGTTGAAGAATGGGCATGGAATTCACATGCTTTTAAAATGGAGCAATATTGTAAGCCGGAATAACTACTGCCTGAACGTTTTACCTTGTTGAAATTATCACTAAGTATTCTTTTTAAAGTGCCTGCACCATTTTATTGTCTTTTACTGCATGTCAAATCTGACTAACTAAATATGTCTTTCCTTGGTCTTTCAGTGTGCTATCGGTCAATCTATGATAAAAGCAGACAGTTTTCGTAAGTACCAGTATAGCAGTGGTATTAATTGAAAATACATGAATGATGTAGGTTCCAGGCCTCTTTTTGTTTTCTCTTTACTCTTTCAGCCATTCCTTACCAGTATTTTTTAACTCATCTTTGTTTTTTTTTTCTTCTTCAGACACTTAAGATGTGCAGGTTTGGGATTTCAGGCACCCAGTTACTTAATTCACCTTTCTTTCTATTATATGGCCAATGTAAAGTGACATTTGACTGTTTGCTGAATAGGGATGTTCTTTCCATTATAATATAGGATACCATTCATTGATAATATAATGCAGGGTGATTCACTGTCCTGTGTGGTTTAAAAAAAATACCAGGAAGTTACTGTGCTGCTAATCACATGCAGCTGGCTATCGTCTGTCACACTGACCATCAGCAAAAACGTAAACCTACTCTAAAAGGGAGCTAAGAGTCACAAAACGTTCATTAGAGAACTGTGATTTGTTTATACAAAAACATTGTCACAATAAACCTGAAATTTAAGATAGAGCAATCTAAGTAATTGTATCCAAGGGATGGGTTGTTTATGAAATGCATGTGCAGATTCACTGAAATTTAAAGGGAAATATAGTTTTATGTAGAGAAATCATAAATAAAATTATTTCTTTGATCTGAAGAATGCAATTATTTGTGAATGGATCTCTTTCTTTGTCATTGGCCTTGCCAATCCATCTTCAAATATGTAAACCTGCAAGTATTACCAACCGTAGACTAATTGAGAGTGGAGGTTGTTTATTTGTAATCTGATCTGTCTCCTCTGTATAATGTTTGGTTCTAATTATGGTTGTTTACAGACAAAATGTCTCTAAATTCAGCATCTTCCACCTCCGACACTTTAAGACATCAGCAGTCTTTAGTAAGTAATGTATTGTTTTATATGGCGTACTGTTCCAGGTCCATTTATCCTATTTGAGACCTTAAGACTTCTCATGGTAGCTAGATATTCATTATGTGAATCCGCTGTGCTACAGTCACACAACGTCAGGAAATTGTTTTTAATTGTGTAACCAAATTACCTTATTAAATGATATCTTGTATTAAGTGACATAGTATCATAAATATTGAAATAACATTTAAAACTACGAAATATATCAGTTGTATTACATTTGAAAACTTGTTTTAAGATTTTTAAAATGGGTTCTGGAAAGAATGCAGATCTAATGCACATTGTTTTGTGCAAGAAGCAAAGAGTTAATGGGCAGGTGGAGTAATACTTGGTATGGTATTGGATTAATGTTCATCATGAGTACTGTTAAATGTGTTGCATTAAATGTATTCTATTTTGATCCTTGTCATAAACTTGATTCTGGTAATGGTGCTATGATCAACAGCAAGGTATTTTATGAGAATGTAGCAAAGGAAGCTTTAGAGTGTGCTAGTTTTATAATATATGTACTAGGCATTAACAGTAGAAAGATCTTAAAAGTTGTGCAATGCTTGCATCAGGTCATTCCTGATGAAGAGCTTATGCTCGAAACGTTGATGCTCCTGCTCCTTAGATGCTTCCTGACCAGCTGGGCTTTTCCAGCACCACATTTTGACTCTGATCTTCAGCATCTGCAGTCCTCACTTTCTCCTCACATGAATAATCTTTTGGCTGGCTGGCAGGATATATGCACATAAATGGATTTTTGTCTGACTGGCAGGATGTGATTAGTGACATTCTCTGTGCGAGGGTCTCATCAATTTAGAATTTATATCATTAATTTAGATGAAAGGAGCTTAGGCATGGTAGCTAGGTTTGTAGATAACATCAAGATAGGTAGGGAAGTATATTGTGAAGAAAACATCATGTGGAAGTTACAGGCGAATATAGATTGGTTGAGAGTGGGCAGAAATCTGCCCTTATATAATGTGGGAAAACATGTTCACTTTGGCAGGAAGAATAAAGTAGAGTATTAGTTAAACTGAAAACAACCACATAATTCTGAAGTGTGGAAGAATTTGTATATTCTTGCATATGAGTACAAAAATTTAATGTGCAGATACAACACAGTATTTCATTGGTCTTTTTAATTATATCTACTTTTACTACAAGAGGAATTGAGCATAAAAATGAGCATGTTTTGCTTCACTTATACTGGACATGGGTGAAACTACGTTTTGATTACTGTGTGCAATTTTAAACAAATGCATTAACATCCTTCATTAAATAAGATGAAGTCGTTAGAGAAGAATCTTACTAGATTAAGTGGATTTTCTTAAGATGTTACTTTGGGCAGGCTGGTCTTGTTTCCACTCAAGTTTGAAAGATTGAGAGGTGACTTGATTGATATTTTTAAGATCGTAAATAGTCTTGACAAGGTGGACATGGTAAGCATTCAAGTTTCCACTTGTGGATGAGTTCAGAACTACAAGATGATATTTTAAAATTAGGGGTTGCTGTTTCAGGATAGTGATTGGAGAATGTTTTTCTGAAGGATTGCTCAACATTTGGAAGATGCTGAAGGTGGGATTGTTAAAAATATTTAACAATCCCACCTTCAGCATCTTCCAAATGGATAGACTGAGTTAAAAATTGGGAGTTGATGGGAAAGTGAAATTTGAAATAAGAACGTTAGCCAAGCTACTATTAAATGACGGAGAAGGCCCAAGGGGCTGAATTGTCTATTTTTGTTTTGAATGTTTGTAATTTATAAGCCTATTAGGCTTTTCTGCTTGATCAAACCTCTAAATGTAAAATATTTTCTCCAGTCCAATTTGCAACAGATGTCTTTTTCATGCAAGTTTTAATAACTTTGTTGTCTTGCTTTTACAGATAATGAAGTGCTAACAGTAAATACACCACCCTTTGCAGAGTCTGTCACAGAGGGTGATGTCAGGTGGGAAAAAGGTACAGTACATTTTGGGGGAACTTCATAACTATTTTGTAAAAATATGCAATTATTTGAACCACAGTGGAGTCACTACATTATATTTGATACCGACTGCTTGTTGACCAGTTAACTTATTCCTTTAAAAACGCAATATTGGGACTGTTATTATGGGAAGTTCCCAACATGTCAGATATTCAAGGCCATTTTAAGTAAATGTTATGTGAATAAATTAAAATAGTGCAGTTTACTCGAAGAAAATCACCTAGCCATATTTGGAACTTGGTAATTTTTGACTGTGGCCATTCTAGGTTATTCCTTCTCAACAGGTCAGAAGTCTTTAACTGCAGTTACCCATAAAACCTTTCCCCAGTGCCTTTCTTTGGTTATCAAGCAGGGTGGGATTGCACTTCCCTGGTTCCATTCTTATCTATCCAGTTATTATCATTACACCTTCTTATTCCTGCATCTTAAACCCCTCCTGTCCTCATCTACATACTGCCTCTCATCATATTATTGCTTTTTCCAATGTCAGATTGCACACATTTTGATTATGCTGACTATCTATTGTTTACACCACCATTAGATAGCACAAATCTGTCATGACCTTATGTCACAAAGTGATAGAAGTAAATGGCAGCACCAGGTGCAGTGAGAAGTGAATGACTTCATTGAATACCGAGTGAAGAGTGTGGTGCGGGGGTTCAAGAGAGGTGGGGAGAATAGTTTCAGCAACCAGTCCCTGCCCCAGTCGTGGCCTCCAAGTTCAAGTAGGCCCCACCTCAGAGTCGGTGATGAAGTGGCAGCAGTTGGAGAGAGTAGATGCTCCCAACCTCTCCTCCTGGCCTTGCTCTTACACCCAGCCTTTGTCTCACTCCTGCTAGGGTCAACGTCTCTGCCTCACCTGTCCAACCTGTTCTAATGATTTATGGAAATGCAATGACATAATTGGAACATGCATAGTCACTTCCTGATGCTGGTCCTTGTGCAACATGTGACAACTGGGTTTATCGCTGTGCCTGCATGTGCTTGGAGGCCAATATACGTTATATCTAATTACTGGATAATACCCATCTTTATTTCAGCACCAGCACTGATCTTGAGTTTGGTACACTGCCCATCATCTAGTACTGCAATTAAATACATTAGTCCCCTTGTACCCACGGGGGGTATGTTCCAACAACTACTGCGGATAGGAGCAAACCCATTCATTTAAATGGAAATTTTGCCTTCCCGGCAGCCCTGGTCCCTGGGTCTGGAATGTTCCCTGTAATATGTTTGGGCCGTGGTAAACCGTAGGTAACTGAAACCTTGACCCAGCTGCGATGTTCAGGGAACCATTCCCTAAGTTTGTTTGGTTTCCACAATGTGGAGCAGACTACATCGGGAGCATTGTCGGCCCCTGTGGGCCCAGCCCTAGCATTGCAGCCAGCTTGCAGGGACGACCGGACCTCCCAGTCACCGGTCATTTCAATTCCCCCAGCCACTCCCTTTCTGTCATGGCCATCCTTGATCTCCTCCATTGCCACAATGAACCACATCGCAAATTGGAGGAACAACACCTCATCTTTCACCTGGGCAGCCTACAGCATGAGGGACTCAAAATTGAGTTATCTAATTTCAAATAACCTCCCTTCCCAGCCCCTCCCATACCTTCCACTCCTCCCTGCCACCAACAGGATTCATTCCTCCCATTGACCAACCAGGTCATATGCTCTTCTTGTCTTTACCTATCCCCACCGCCACCCCCTTTATCTGCAGCTCTCCCTACACCCACTCCCAGTCCTGAAGAAGGGTTACACCCAATATGTCAATTTCTCCACGTCCTGATGCTGCCTGACTTTCGGCCTCCTGCCTGAGCATCTGCAGTTTGTTTTGTCTCCAGCAAAATTCTCAGGCTGACTTAGGAATAGCTGCGTTTGGCAGGGAGATTTGGAAGGGAGAAGTGCCGAGAAAACAAAACATTAGGGTAGTAATTTAAGACTTCCAAATGCACTGATCAGGTGAGCAAGATGCATCGGTATAGACTTTATGATGTCAATGTAAAACAAATTGAGGGGAGCTACTTTGGCAGCCTGATGGGTTTTATTTACCTTAGGATTATGACTTGGAGTGACCTATTGTACTTGAAGGTCTGTTATAAATTTCTAGACTTGGGGAGTTTTTTGAAAGCTTAAGGGAAACACCTCTGTCTTGTTTCCATTTTACTTTGTTCTATGAAGCCCTTGCATGGATATGCATGCGGGTGTTGAGACATTATCACAGTTCCTGAATGGGTTTTGATCTTATATTCTGAATTCCCTTATGAAATACCCGTATTTCATCTGTTTCGTTACAGCTGTTGGTGATGCAGTAAGCGAAGATGAGGTGGTATGTGAAATTGAAACTGATAAGGTTCGTAACTTTTTTCTGACCATCAATTTTTTTTTTCCTTTTTTAGTCTCTGAACTAATCGTGCTTGAAATGATAAACAGTCTCCTGTATAATTGCTGGTATTAAAATGGTAGATGATCCCAGGGTATCCCAGCCCCATAATATTTCCCTTCCATGTAACATTGTTACTCCCATGTTGATTAGCCACTGTTTGCAAATTATGATGAGGTGAAATGTGTCCAGTCTGTATAGTTCCCACCACTACCAGAAATATCAAGATCAATGTCTGTGATACCACAAACACTTGTCTGTTCCCTGAACTATTGCTTTCTTAATCTCATTTGCCCACCTTTACAGCTGAGTCAGCTATGGTGCTGTGCAGTTGGCTGTGGCAGCATTCCCAGATCATCTCTCTTTTTATTATTAAAAACAGAATACTGGTTGGAAAGTGAGATGCACTCTGCTATCTTGAGCATTTCCTACCTCCTATTGATTGTCACCCATTCCCTCCCTGCATTCCCTTAAACAGTAAGCAATATCCAGAAACATAATATCGTGCAACCTTCCGTTTCATGAATGCATCACAGTGATTCAAACTGCTTCTCGAGCTCCAAAGCCTGTAGCCATGGGAGTCACCAGCTTATGCCACTTTGTGCAATTGTTGTTCAGCATTCAAGAAACATCCTGAAATTCCCACACACAATATTGTGTGCATTTTACAGGACTGAAGTGCCCTGCCATTCCTCACATTTAACAGAAATAAATCAAATACTTCGACTGTATAGAACACTTGATCAGCTACTCATCAATCTGTACCTTCTCTTGTGCTGACATCACATTATTTTTGCATTATACTTTGCTTCTGATTCACATCAACTTAGCTGACTCTTAACTGCCCCCTAATCAATAAATGCTGACTCAGCCAGTGATGTCCACATCCTGTGAATGAATAGAAAGACGTTGGTGGCTTTCTGAACTAAAATAATTTTGTATGTTCTCACCTGATTCATTCTTCTCTTGGAGTACCACCTGTGTACTTGCTGTACTCGATGATGTCACCATTTCAACAGGATTCTAAGAATCCTCTGGTGTAAATGCTAGACAGCTCCTGTCTCTACTTGATACTGACGGGAATTTCTCCTACACTGGTACTCATTTTTTGCACTCACTGGGCTCCATCCTTGATGCTGGTGTTAAACCTGTTACTATACATATTCTTTCACATTTTTCCTGTCTAATTACCATTATCACTCCTTTTGTTTTAGTCAGTATCAACCATATGACTGTCCATCAGCAGAACACTCCTCACCATCTGATTAATTTAATAAATCACTCCCAGGTAGCCTTTAGATGCATGCCACAATGACATTTTTTTGTTCAGGTTGCTGAGTGAGGATTAATAAAATTAGCTTGAATACACCGAATTCTTTTAACATGCCTCATCGCTGCTCCTTTTTCTGTACTTTAGCAAATTTTCATCAGTCATCCTTTTGGTTCAGTTAATTGTCAGCGTGTATTTATTGTGCAACAGTTGATTATTTCAGTCACCTGGTTACTTTAGGGAACAGGATTCAATTTTATCTGTCGAAATGCTGTTATCCATGCAAAACACTTAACCATTCCATTTTCTATCATAATGATATTAAATTCCTCATGAAAATTGCTGCCTTAATTTTGTCATTTTGGACCTAGATTATTTTCAAAATCGAAATACAAGAATCGTCCAATTTCCATATCTGTACAAAGGTCAATGTTGGTTCAATGTTTCTGTGATTAGTATTTATTTAACTATATTGTTAGTCAATATGACAGCCATATTTGATCCATCTCCTGCACCTGAAAACTGTACTGTTACATTGACCATGATTTCGGTCGTTGAACCAGACAGATTCTCTCATTCTGTGAACAGAAGCTTAAAATTACGGCACGTGACCTCCCCATTAATAATCAATGTTGGAAAGGAAGTGTGGGAATTCTTTGGTCACCACAAGACGTGCTGCTAGGCTATAGTTTCTAAAATTAGTTCCTCTTTATTTCAGACATCAGTGCAGGTTCCTGCTCCGTATGCTGGTATCATCGAGGAGCTCCTGGTACCTGATGGAGGTAAAGTGGAAGGAGGAACCCCTCTCTTCAAACTCAGGAGGGCAGAAGGTGGGTTTCTCTTTGATTGTTGGCCTACATTTGCACCTGCTTAAGCAACATTTCAATCTTAAAAGTCCCCATCCTTGTTTTGAAATTCCCTCCATGATTGTACTTACATTTCTGATCTCAGATCCACAACTCTCTGAATTATCTGTGCTCCTTTAATTCTGGACTCTTAAAGCTCCCTGGTTACCATTAGTGTTCATGACTACAGTTGCAAAGATTCTAATTTCTGTCCCCATAACCAACACCTCTTTGTGTTCCTCCTCTGATGCCCTTCAAAACCTACCTTTCTTTGACCAGCCTTTGTGCATTAGGCAATTAGGGTAGACGATCAATGATAAAGTTTGCTTTTCAATGTTCTGTGAAGTCCTTGGGATATTTTATGTCAGATAAATTAGCTACATAAATACATGTTATATATTGCGAAGTGTTTTTTGAGACATGGCATCTTAGACTTGAGTAACATGTGTCTTTTTACTTATTACTTTTCCAGTTGGCGCTGCAAAACCTATACCAGAAGTCTCCCCCACCCCTAAACCAGATACAGCACCTCCACCACCACCACCTCCAGCTACAGCAGGGGCAATTCCTACCACAATGCCACCTGTACCACCAGTAAATATGCAGGCCATAGATAGTAAACCTGGTGAGTAAAATAAATGAATTTCATTTAAAAAGGGCTTTACAATATCTCAGTAATGTCTCCAAAACCTCATCTTGAATGCAAGTAAGTGACTTATCATGTTGGTAAATGTGTTGATCAACTTGTGTACCACAGAATCGCACTGGCAGCTACAATATGGGTTATTGGTTGCATTGATCAAGGAGCAATGTTAAAAAGGGGTACAAGGGGATTCCTGCCATGTAAAAATCTGCCAGCAGGAGGTAGGTGGTTGCCTTTTCTGAAGGACAGCAGCTCCAGTGATGTAGCCCTTCTCCAATGCTGCACACCCTTGCTATCTGGATATGTCTCCAAACTTAGATGAAGCTTGAATCCATAATATTTTGACTCTGAGGTCAAATGCTGTTGAGTCAGCTAAGTTGACACAAAGAAAATGGTGGGGAAAATAGATTGTTATTAGTCTTGTATGTTTGGTGATCGTTTGCTGTAAACAATATTCATAATGCTGTTTACAGTGTTAGGTCTGTGATTTCTAACTACTGGGTTTGTTATCATTCTTCCTCTATGTGCATATAATGACTTGGATAGTAATCCTAATAGGATATAATGTAAGCTTTTCACATCCAGCTCCTTACATCATCTCATGTTCTGTTTTTGTTCCAGTGTCGGCAGTGAAGCCTTCTGTTGGATCCCTCACCCCAGCTGCAGATGTGGGGGTGAAAGGTGTCCGATCTGAGCATAGGGTATGTATGAACTTGAGGCAATAAATAAGACCTGTTACAACCAAAATGGGGGGGGAACTATTGTAAAAGCTGGTCTCGAATTCACTCCTACACATAAATATAGTTCATTATTGGCTTTTAAGTTTCAAGGTGGTAATGTGCTGTAGTTTGATCTGTACGTTTGATTCCATCTTGCTGTGCTTATGATCTCAAGTGGAACATGTCAAAACAAAGTAAAGCATCTCCATATAGGAGAAAAGGACCTATCAAAGCATGCCATTCATATATGATTCTCCCTTGGACCTCTGCACCTGACGGTATGACTTTCTGGACTGCAAGTGGTATCGGGTCTAGGAATTTAAAGCAGAGGAAAAGAAGGGTTTGAGTAGTAAAATACCCTCAATTTGCCAAGCTGTAAGTGGGCATAAATGTGCACTATTCATAATTGACTAATTACTGATAAATTGTTTTATATAATAGCTAAAGAAAAATTATTGGCATTTTGATGTGGAAACATAAGTTAACTCCAGTTATCTTGTACCCTCTTATTCTAGCATAAGTGTTCATTGGCAGATATGGCACAGGAAAGTGCAAACTTAGAAAGTTTGCAAGTTTCTTTCTATATACTTGCCCTGAACACAACAGTTAATGTGTTGTTTTTTCTATTTGTTCATAATATATTGGCATCAAAGGCTAGATCTGCATTTATTTCCCATTCCTAGTTTCCCAGGAGAGGTGGATGGTGAGATACCTTCTTTAATAGCTGCAGTCCTTGTGTGTAGAGACATCTACAGTGCAATTAGGAGATCTATTATTTGGATCCACTGGTAGTGAAGCAGTGGCAATAAGGAGGTTCACATGATGGTATATGACTTAGTGGGGAACTTGTAGGTAATGATGTTTCCATGCATCTGCTGTCTTTGTCCTTCTAAGTGGTAAAGGTTGTGGATTTGTAAGGTACTGTTAGAGTTTTGGTGAATTGCTGCAATGTATCTTGTAGGTGATGCACATTGCTGCTGCATCAGTGGTGAGTGTAGTGAATGCTCAAGGTGGTTAAGGGGGTCAATCAAGTAGTTTTTGTTCCCAATTCTTCCTGTAGTGTGGCAACCAGAACTGTACACACTGTTCCATATGTGACCTCACTAAAATTTTATACAGCTGCAACAAAACTTACCAACTTTTATCCTCATTCCCCTGATCAGTGAAGGCAAGCATGTTATATTCTGCCTTTACCACCTTATCCACTTGTGTTGCCACTTTCAGAAAGCTATGGGACTTGCACCCCATGATCCCTCTGCATATCAATACTCCTAAGAGTTTTGCTATTTACTATACACTTTTGTCTTGCATTTGGCCTCCAAAAATGCATTACTGCACACTTGTCTGAATTAAATTGCAACTGTCGTTTCTCCATCCAACTTTCCAACTGATCTATATTCTGTGTATCCTTTGACAACCTTCAGTATCCACAACTCCATTGATTTTCATGTCAGCAAACTTACTAGTGAGACCACCTGCATATTTTCATTCAAGTCATATATGTTATATAAAACAACAGAGATCCTGGCATTGATCCCTGCAGAACACCAGTGGTCAGACGTCCAGTCAGCACAACACCCCTTCAAAACTAACTATGACTCAGCCAACTTAACAATGAGTCACATGGAATCCATGGCACAATCTTCTGGACTAGCCTACTTTGAGGGAGCTTGTCAAATGCTTTCGTAAAGTGCATATAGATATCATTCACTACCCTACCCTCCTTCAACCCTCCCTTAAAAAACTCAAATTTGTGAGGCAAGACCTCCCTCACATAAAGTCATGCTGACTATCCCTAATGAATCCATTATTTTCCAAATGCATGTAAATCATGTCCCTAAGACAAATCTCTAATAGACAGTTAACTACTTACTGAAGGTGGTGGTTCTACAGATATCCCCACCCTCAATGTTGAAGGCATTCAGCACATCACCTGTCCCTAAGAAGAATCCCTCAACCATTTGATATAAGGCTCACCTGACTATAATTCCCTGGATTATTCCTATTGCCCTTAAAGAAATGAATAACATTGACTATTCTCCAGTTTTCTGGGAGCTTGCTTGTGGTGAAAGAGGATACAAAGATCTCTGTCAGGGTACCGGCAATCTCCCCTCTTGCCGTCTCCAGTATCCTGATCTACTTATCCACATTAGTGTTCTTCAGGACACCCAACACTTCTCCTTTGCTATCATCCGAATTTGATGGGCCTCAAACAGCTGCAGCCATCCTTCTTTGAGCTCGGTTTGACTTCAACCAGTGGAGAATTTTCCTCCCGATTCCCACTATCTGCAGAGGAAAAGTGCGGTGCTGGTAAAGCGTAGCAGGTCAGGCAGTATCCGAGGAGCAGGAGAATTGACATTTTGAGTATAAGGAATGTTGGGGGAAGAGGGCTGAGAGATAAATAGGAGAGAAGGGGTGGGGCTAGGGGATGGTAGTTGGGAAGGCAATAGGTAAATGCAGGTGGGGGGTGATGGTGATAGGCCAGGGTGGAGTGGATACATGGGAAGGAAAATGGGCATATTATCTCCAGTTTTGCTAGGGTCTTTGCTCATGTCAGTCAACTGTTTCCTTAATTTCAATGGCAGTCTCTATTACCTTCCCTCCTGGAGTTCGTGTTTGGACCATGGCAATATTGAGGGCTGGAGCTGGGTTTCCCTGTGAACAATGCATAGGCTATTGTTGAATATGTGCCAATTGCTAACATGATCAACGGCCCCTTCTATCATTTTGCTGATGATAGAGAGTAGACAGACACCAGTAATTGTCTGCATTGGATTTGTCCTGCATTTGTGAACAGGATGACATTGAGCAATTTTTCATATTGTGAGGTAGACTAATTAGCTTTACTGGATGAGATTTGCCAAGGGCATGGCTAATTCTGAAGTACAAGCCTTCAGTATTATTGCTGGGATGTTGTCAGGATCCATTGCCTTTGTAGTGTCCAGTGCCTTCGAACATTTTTTGATATTATTTGAAGTGAATCGAATTAGTTGAAGACAGGCTTTTGTGATGCTGGGGACCTATATAGGAGGCCAAAATGGATCACCCACTCAGCACTTCTGGCTAAGAAAAGGAGCAAATTCTTCTGCCTTGTCTTTTGCACTGGTGTGGTGGTTCTTCATTATTGAGGGTGAGAATTTCTGTAGAATCACCACCTCCAGTAAGTAGTTAATTGTCTACCTTCACAACTGAATGCAGAGGGACTACAGAACTTAAAGATCTGATAGTTGTGGAATTTCTTTACCTTGTCTATTGCATATTGTTTAGCTTCACCTTATTGAATACTGCTTCTGCTGAGTATGCAAGTAGTCTTGTTTTGTAATTTCACTACTTTCTCCCCTCATTTTTAGGTTTGCCTAACACTGCTCTTGTCATATCCTCCTGTGCTCATTGCAAGGCTTGATGGTAATAGCAGAGTTGTGTGTATGGTGTGCTATGGCGTTACAGATTATCATTGACCATAATTCTCCTGCTGATGGTCCATTGTGCCTCATGAATGCCCAATTTTGAGTTACTAGATCTGTTTAAAATCTGTCCCATTTAAGATGGTAATGCCATGCAAGATGGAGAGTATTTTCAGTGTGAGGATGGGGCTTAGCCTCCTCAATGACTGTGTGCAATGATCATTCCTACCTATTATGCCATGGTCGGATGAAACTGCAGCAGACTCAGTCTAGCAGCTATGTCCTTTAGGACTACGCTAGTTCAGTCAGTCATGGTGCAACTGAACTACTCATGGTGATGTACATTGAAGTACCCCAACAGATTGCATTCTATGACCTTGTCATCCTTAGTGATTCCTCTAAGTGATCATCAACAGCTGAGGAGGGGTGTCTCGTTGGTAATTAGCAGAAGATTTCCTTGTCCATGTTTGACATGATGTCATGCAAATTCATGGGTCTGGACTTAATGTTAAGGACTCCCAGGATTAACTCTCCCAACTGTATGTCACTGTGCTACTGTTGCTGGGATGGTGATGGTGGCACGTTGTCTATAAGCTATGATTCTTGGAATAATATTGTCAGAATATTATTTGAGTATTGTTTGGGGCCGGTCTCCTCGTTTGGCACAAGATTCAAGTTGTTAATGAGGAGAAGTTTGCAAGGTTGGCAGGGCTAGATTTGCCATTATTGCTTCTGGTGCCTAGGTCAATGCCAAGTGATCTATCTAGTTTCATTCCTTCCTCCAGGTTTTGTAGCTAACCAGGCCAATTATTTGTTCATTCAGATGAATTGTCATTTATTTTGGTCATGGCGTGGGCTAGGAATCATAAGTGGGCCAGACCGGGTAAGGATGACAGATTTCCTTCCCTAAAAGGCATTAATGAACCAGGTGGATTTTCTCAACCATTGACAATGGTCATATGATCATTAGAGTAGTTTTTAAAATTCAATTATGTTGTTGGATTTGAATGCATGTGACCAGAATATTTGCCTCGAGTTTTCGATTAGTACAGTGATTTTATCAGTCTGCCTTCCTTGGTGTACCTGTGGAATAGTCAAGTTTTGTCTCTATCTTTCTGTCACCAGAAGTATCAGCATGACCCTAATAAGGTATTTTTATTTGTAATTTTGGGAGGATATTTTACTTTGAGAAAGGAAAGATATGGTTTACAGCAACTCTGAGAGCTGTCTGCGGATCTTATTCTTGCCTGTCATAATTTATTATAGTCCTTCAACATATGGCATACTATGTAAGTAATGTATTTAAACTCTTGAAAATTAATCTTGTATAAAATAGAGTAATTTTGTAATTGACTTCTAAACGTTTAGGTTAAAATGAACAGAATGCGGCTACGAATTGCACAGCGACTAAAGGAGGCTCAGAATACTTGTGCCATGCTGACTACCTTCAATGAAATTGACATGAGGTAACTATTACACTCAGCACTTTGGGAGACATTTAGTACAAACATATCAGCTCAGTCTTTGTTTTGTGCTTTTGGTTGCCTATCAGAAAACTTTGAATATAAAACCATATTATTTAACATAGTCTAGCTTAAGTTCTTTCACTGAAACCTATATCGGGCTGGAGTCTGGTACAAGACCTGTAACGGAATGAAGTGTTTCTATCTGGTTTCCATTGAGGCAGGGGTGATCAGTTCATAATGACTTGCATACTAGTATCAGTAAGAACAGACTAAACTTGTTCATTCTTTGCTTTGAAAGGAGATGCAGAAAACGTGTTGCATTCAGTTGAGGAATAGGAGGTATAAAGAGTAACATATGTTACAAATGGCTTAACCTTTCTTGGATCTCTAAAATAGCAACATTCAGACCAAAAATTCAGAGAGCCTGCTCTAGTGCTGTCTGGAACCAGCCAGCTACATCAGAAGGCCCATCCTGTAGTTATTCCTTCCCTAAAGTAAGCTACAATGGAATTGGTTACTCAGTGCATGAGTAATCACTGCCCCAAACCAATGTCCCTTCACTTCAGGGCACAACAAAGTGGTCCACCATCATGGTACATCCCCAAGTCCTGTTCTATGTATTGAACTTGCTACTTCCTTCTTTTTCCTCTTCTTTCCCAGTGCCATCCCTAACATTATCTCTATTGAATTGATCACAGAGCTCTTGGGGCAACTTTCAAAACTAAGCAAGGAGGTGATTTTCAAGGCAGAATGTTAGATTTTAACTTCAAAGTAAGGAAGGCTGCATCTTAAACTATTAGGCAATTTCTTTCCAAATACCATTTAAGCACTTCAGCAAACTGAAACATAATCTCCACTTAAAGACAAAGTCATGTAAATATTTGTGTCTAATGTGCTTTTGTTGTAAGATGGACAGACTGCGCAATATTAATTTAAGGGAAAATATTTGTCTCTTGTGCTGGAAATGATGCTTTTAACATTTCGTTTAGAGGACTAATATGCCAGTTTTGGTTTACAGCTCTTCAGGATAGTGTTGTGAGCTGTAATAATACCTATTTAAACAGATTAGTGAAGAATGCACTTTACAAGACTGACATCTGCCTGGAGACTGAAGAGAAGGAGAGAAGAGATGGGGGGAGAGATAAACCCTCGAGGGAGAAGGTTGGTCTTTGAATGAAGGCAGTTTAATGATGAGGCAATGAAATTTTGATATAGTTAGACTCGAAGATTTTATCATTCCTGGCTCCTTTTCTTGTGTTCTTGCATCTTGGGGATGCATAATGGTGTTAGGGAAGTAATCCTAGAGTTAATGAGCTTAAGTGCAGGAAAACAAACAGGGTTAAGGGGAAAACACAGACATAGACACCTTTTTATCAGGTCAGTGAACACAATATCCATTTTCACTCGCCTTTAACTGTTTCATTGCTAGTTTTGCTTGAAATGTATTTGCCATTTTTAACTATTGCAGAATCCTTATCTCTAGGGAATTCTGTCTTCACTGGATAGTTTAAGATTGCAGTTTAATACCAGAGATTGGAAGAAATTTTTTTTCCACCTTTGATACCAAATTTTTACTGCATCAAATGCTTCAAGAACAGTGTTTCTGTGCATTAGACACAGAGTGAAGCTACTGTTTTCAACATTGTATATTAAATAAAATCATATCTCCAGCTGTAATATGACTCCTCTTTCTGTAATATCAGTAAAGGAAGACTGAAACTGAATCTTTCTGGTTTATTATTTTGCATTTATTTTTTGTTTCTTTTCTCCCTGGAGAAATTCTGCAGTGAATGCAAGTTGTAATTGGGATTTGTCTTTGAGTATTGCATGGCTGCAACCAAGATGGAGTGTTGGTGTGGAATATGGGTAGTCAGAGTGAATTGTATCGAGGGGATCACATCTGACCCTGAGATTTCTTCTGACAAATAGGCCAGCATAGTGAAGGCACTTGTTCCACCTCTAACATCACCTGATTACACTCTGCTTATCTGCTACCTTGTTCATGTCTTTATTACTTCTAGACTCAACAATTCCAGTGCACTCCTGTCTGTTCTCCCACATTCTACCCTCCATAACCTCGAGGTCATCTAAACTGTTTCCTATGAGTTGACTTGCAGCAAGTCTCATCCCCTCACCCCTGTGCCAGCTGACCTTTCATTGTTTCTGGTCAAACAATTTCTTAGCTAAGAAATTCCCATCCTTGTTTTCAAATCCTCCTATGCTCTCACTCTTGCTATCTTTTATAATCTTGTGCAGCACTGCGTCTTTTCAAGTATCTGCTCTCCTTTAATTCTGGCCTTTTGTGCATTTCCTATTTAACTGTTCCACCCACTGGTCGACATCAGTTGTCTAGATCCACATATCTAGAATACCTTACCACACCTCTGCACTACTTTAAGTGTGTAATATTTATAAATATAAATACATATGTAATATTCATCTGTAGCAAAATATTATTTCCTTGTTTTCCTCCCACATTCCCTCTCCCCAACTTCCTTTTTGCCTTTACCCTCGATCACAGGATTATAAATTTGCAAAAGAACTAGTAATATCACCAAGAGGTAGCCTGAAGCATTTAACTGAAGTTGGTTCCAGAAAAGTTGCATGTCACATTTGGGCCAGTTGATGTTTGCTTTTCCAGTATCAATTCAGTCAGAAAGGAAATACTTTTGAATGACTCGTTCTTGTCTCATTCTGCCTCCCACAGCTTTCACCCATCAGAGCTGCTCTTTGCCTGTAGTATAATCCTGTAGATTTGTATCTGACAAACAGTGCTTGTTCGTAAATTTCACCTGCCATGGAGAATCTTGATCCAGCCATTGTAGATGGTGTTACCTATGATTCCATTAAGATTTGTCAGAGCAAGCAAACTTAGCCCTACAATACACTTGGCCAATATCCAGTCACGCTATAAGATCAATATATTAGAAAATTTTTAAAACCTCTAGATAATAGAACCATTTGATTTGTGAAAACTTCAAAAGAAACGTTTTCAGTTGGTCAAAGTATCAACTTTCCTGTTTATCGCTTGTTTGTATGTTAAGAAATGTCTCATTCTGTGTGAAATTAAGTGGTGCAGTTGACTTTACAATGTGTCTTGCTCTGTGTTCACTGATCACCTGACCATGCAAATTTGATTAATCAATTCTCCAGCCTTTTGAACCAAATCCATGCACATTTCGTACATGAAAATTCAAAAAGTGTGCACTAAATTCTGCCAATGTATGTGAAAATGTTATGGGGATTTATAAATTGAGCCAAAATATGGAACACAAATTTTTTTCTTTTACTTTTCTCCAAAAATTAACTTGTTGAAAAGATATGATAATTTGAAATCTGTTCTGGTCACCGCATTATAGGAAAGATGTGGAAACTTTGGAAAGGGTTCAGTGGAGAGTTAGTAGGATGTTGCCTGGTATGGAAGGTAGGTCTTACGAGGATAGACCAAGGGTACTGAGGTTGATTTTGTTGAAGAGAAGAAGGTTGAGTGTGACTTAATCGAGACATACAAGATAATCAGCGGGTTAAATAGAGTGGACAGAGAGCCTTTTTCCTTGGATGGTGAAGACTAACATGAGGGGACATAGCTTTAAATTGAGGGGTGATAGATTTAGGACAGATATCAGGGGTAGTTTCTTTACTCAGAGTAGTAGGGGCATGGAATAGCCTGTCTACAACAGTAGTAAACTCGCCGACATTAAGGGCATTTAAATAGGGCATTGGACATACAAATGGATAATAACGGAATGGTGTCGGTTAGATAGGCATCAGATTAATTTCACAGGTCAGCGCAACATCGAGGGCCGAAGGGCCTGGACTGCGCTTGACCATTGCTGAATGGTTCTATCAAAGACTGACAGCAAGCCTGTTGACTGTATGATTCTGTGGTAATCTCAGGGGTGATGTACAAACTGAAGTTGCAGATCATTGCAGGATTGACACCCTACTTAAGCTGTTGGAGTTAGAGACCATAGTTTTCACCAATTTAAATTAACTGCAGCTGCCACAATTCTTCATGCTGGCCAAGAGCTGGTACATTTTGTTGGATTTCTTGACTTTCGTCCATTCTTATCAAGGAAGAATTTGACTCTAAAAGGATTGCAGAAAAACTAATTTCAAGTTCTGTGGCAATGCCGGACTACTTTTTTGTATAAGGAATTAACAAAAGGATGCATTAGAACACTTTAAACAACAAATGGTCATCGAGTCATAGAGATGTACAGCACAGAAACAGACCCTTTGGTCCAACTCATCCATTCCAACCCGATATCCCAACCCAATTTAGTCTTATCTGCCAGCACCCAGCCCATATCCCTCCAAACCCTTTCTATTCATATACCCATCCAGATGCCTTTTAAATGTTGCACTTGTACCAGCCTCCACCACTTCCTCTGGCAGCTCATTCCACACACACACCACCCTGTGTGTGAAAAAGATGCCCCTTAGGTCTCTTTTATATTTTTCCATTCTCACCCTAAACCTATGCCCCCTAGTTCTGAACTCCCCCACCCCAGGGAAAAGACCTTGTCTATTTACTCTATCCTTGTCCCTCATGATTTTATAAACCATTATAAAGGTCACTCATCAGCCCCCGATGCTCCAGGGAAAACAGCTTTAGCCTATTCAACCTCCTTTTAGCTCAAATGCTCCTACCCTGGCAACATCCTTGTAAATCTTTTCTGAACCCTTTCAAGTTTCACAACATCGTTCTGATAGGACAGAGACCAGAATTGCACGCAATATTCCAACAGTGGCCTAACCAATATCCTGTACAACCGCAACATGACCTCCCAACTCCTGTACTCGATACTCGGACCAATAAAGGAAAGCCTATCAAACGCATTCTTCACTATCCTATTTACCTGCCACTACATTCAAGGAGCTATGGACCTGCACTCCAAGGTCTCTTTATTCAGCAACACTCCCCAGGTCCTTACCATTAAATGTATAAGTTCTGCTAAACTTTGCTTTCCCAAAATGCAGCACCTTGCATTTATCTAAATTAAACTCCATCTGCCACTCCTCAGCCCATTGGCTCATCTGATCAAGATCCCATTGTAATCAGAGGTAACCTTCGCTGCCCACTGCACCTCCCACTTTGGTGTCATCAGCAAACTTACTAAAAATGTACCTCTTACGCTCGCATCCAAATCATTAATATAAATGACGAAAAGTAGTGGACTCAGCACCGATCATTGTGGCACTCTACTGGTCATAGGCCTCCAATCTGAAAAACAACCCTCCACCACCACCCTCTGTCTTTTACCTTTGAGCCAGTTCTGTATCCAAATGGCTAGTTCTATTCCATGAGATCTAACCTTGTTAACCAGTCTCCCATAGGGAATCTTGTCGAACGCCTTACTGAAGTCCATATAGATCACATCTACTGCTCCTCTTTGTTACTTCTTCAAAGAAGTCAGTCAAGTTTGTGAGACATGATTTCCCACTCACAAAGCCATATTGACTATCCCTAATCAGTTCTTGCCTTTTCAAATACATGTAAATCCTGTCCCTCGGGGATTCCCTCCAACAACTTGCCCACCACCATCATCAGGCTCACTGGTCTGTAGTTCCCTGACTTGTCCTTGCCACATTTCTTTAGTGGCACTATGTTAGCCAACCTCCAGTCTTCTGGCACCTGACCTGTGACTGTCGATGATATAAATATCACAGCAAGAGGCCCATCAATCACTTCCCTAGCTTCCCCCAGAGTTCTAGGATGCACCTGATCAGGTCCTGGGGATTTATATATTTTTATGCGTTTCAAGATATCCAGCACTTCCTCCTGTGTAATATCGACATTTTTCAAGATGTCACCATCTATTTCCCTGCATTTGATATCTTTGATGTCCTTTTCCACACTAAACACTGATGTAAAATACTCGTTTAGTATCTCCCCCATCTCCTACGGCTCCACACAAAGGCCGCCTTGCTGATCTTTAAGGGGCCCTCTTCTCTCCCTAATTATGCTTTTGTCCTTAATGTATTTGTAAAAACCCTCTTGAGTTTTCCTTAACACTATTTTATTAGATTCGATTCCCTACAGTGTGGAAACAGGCTCAACCAGTCCACACAAACCTTCTGAAGAGTAACCCACCCAGACCAATTTCCCTCTGACTAATGCATCTAGCACTATGGGCAGTATAGCATGGCCAATTCACCTGACGTGCCTTTCCTTTCACCCTAACAGGAATATACTGTCTCTGCACTATCGTTATCTCATTTCTGAAGGCTTCCCATTTTCCAGCTGTCCCTTTACCTGCTAACATCTGCCCCCAATCAGCTTTTGAAAGTTCTTGCCTAATACTATCAAAATTGGCCTTTCTCCAATTTATAGTCAGAGTCATAGAATTTAGAACTTCAACTTTTAGATCTGGTCTATCTTTTTCTATCACTATTTTAAAACTAATAGAATTATAATCACTGGCCCCAAAGTGCTCCCCTACTGACACCTCAGTATCCTGCCCTGCCATATTTCCCAAGAGTAGGTCAAGTTTTGTATCTTTTCTAGTAGGTACATCTAAATACTGAATTAGAAAATTTTCTTGTACATGCTTAACAAATTCCTCTCCATCTAAACCCTTAACACTATGGCAGTCCCAGTCTATGTTTGGAAAGTTAAAATCCCCTACCATAACCACCCTATTATTCTTACAGGTATTTGAGGTCTCCATACAAGTTTGTTTCTCAGTCTGCAACCTGTCTTTGTACAGGTCACTTCTACCCCAGAGGAGATTCCAATGATCCAAAAATGTGAATCCTTCTCCCATACACCAGCTCCTCAGCCATGCATTCATCTGGTTAACCTCGTATTCCTACCCTCACTAGCTCGCAGCACTGGGAGTAATCCAGATATTACTACTCTCGAGCACCTCCTTTTAAATTCCTGCCTAACTCTCTCTTTTCTGCCTTCAGAATTTCATCCTTTTCTGTTCCTCTGTCATTGGTTCTGGAAATCTCAACTTCAGCTAACTGCTGGACCAATTTCTTGGGAATCACCTGCTTGAGTTTCATGTTGATTCCTGATGAAGGGCTTTTGCCCGAAACGTCGATTTTACTGCTCCTCATATGCTGCCTGACCTGCTGTGCTTTTCCAGCACCACTCCAATCTAGACTTTGATCTCCAGCATCTGTAGTCCTCACTTTCACCTGCTTGAGTTTTATGACTGTTTTATTTGAACAGTGTGTAGCTTGGCATTCGTTTGGTTTTCAGTTGGGGAGTAAAGCCAGGTGAGGAAAAGCTGGCTGACTCAACACAGTCCAGTTTCTGAAGCGCTCTTGTGCTGATGAGACATGATTGTCCTTATGAAGAGCATTGGAACTTGGAACGAGAGTAGTCACTCGGCCCTTTGAGCCTGCTCTGCCATTTAGTAGATAATGACTGATCTGATTTTAACCTAACTCTACATTCTTGTGTATCCCTGATAATCTTTCATCCCCTTGGTTGTTGAAAGTCTATCTACCTTTCTTAAAATATTTAAATATTCTGTATTCTGTGGGTAAACATTTGGAAGATTTCTTGATGCTGTGTTTCATAAACAAGTTGTGTCTACCAAGACCTGAGAGACAGCTGTCAGTCCAGTGATTGATAGGCATTTGAACATGTTGCACTGCAGACACCCCTTTCTCCCCTCCAGGAGCTAACCATTATTAGCCTAAAGTGTTTCTTCCCAAAGTGAATCTCTGCCAAAGAAATCCTTTTTCCCCCTTTACTATCTGCATGTGTGCACTTTGTTTTGGGCTATTTCGTAAAGGCAACATTTATTTTCCTATTACAAACTCTTTTAATCAGATTTTCAATCTTTGTGGAATATGTTTTTTGTTTTCTAATAAATCAGTAATTTTCTCTTTATTAAAGAAACTTGACAGATTATTTTTTTAATTGTTACTTATGTTACATGGGGTGGTTAGACTAAAGAGTTCTGTCCTCTCATTTCTCTTGTAACACTACTCAACTGCACTGAGAAGAGCTAGGAATGAATACTCCTTCAGCTGCACTGTCCTGGTAAGCAATTGTAGCAGCAACCACCTCCTTTTAGAGGTGGTGTTGGAGGTGATATAATAGCAACGTTTAAGTGGTATCTTGACAGCTGTGTGAATAGGCAGGGGAAAAAAAGGATATCGACTGTGTGGAGACAAAAGGTTTCAGTTTAGAAAGGAATCATGTGTTAGTGCAGTCCTGATAGGCCGAAGGGCCTGTTCCTGCACTGTACTGTTCTTTGTTCTAACATAGCAACACAAAAAAAATGAGCACAAGGACCTGCTTTACATAAATGCTCTTTACATTTTTTCATCAAGTCGAATTGTGATTTTTACGTGATTAATTTGTATCCTGTGTACTGTAATCCAGTAATTTATACAGAATAACCTTTGCTGTGACGTAATGCAACAAAATTGGAGTGTTACACATCAGATTGTAGCATTATCAAAATTATATTGTACAGTTTGCAGATATAAATTTCTATTGCAAGTTGGAATGTTTTGTTCCCCATTAGAAGAATTTTTATGAACAATGCCAATGACACACAAAAGGATGAGTTTTGGTGAGAGATGAGAAACAAAGCCAAACTAGAAGTGTAATAAAATCATATCTTTAATGACTGGAAACTATTGCTAGAGTAATGTACATAGGTGACAAGGTCATAAATATTTGCCTTGAGCTGGAAAGACTGAAGAACCGTGCAATTTATTGTGTGATAACTCTAGAGTAAGAAACTGAAATTCTGCTCAGGTCAAACAGATGTAAATTATAGTGCTGGAGTGGCCATGTATGAATCAAAAGCCTTAAGCTGATTTCATTACTGTGACATTTTAAAAAAGTAGTTCAAACAATTATAGAAGCCATTCAGATGATAATCAACACAGCACAATGTTATCGAATACACAGCTTTGTACTGAGCTAGAAGTATTTTGCATAGAAAATGTTGTTCAGCTTCCTCTTCACAAAAGCTTAACATGATATTTAGTGATGGGAGATATGAGGTAAGTAGTCTTGTTAGTCTAACGGCCGAGTTGTCTCTAAGTGACTGTTTGTTGAGTGAAATTGAAAGTCATTAATGAAAAATAAGAGCTAATAATAACTGTTTGTTTATTAATGTAAGTGAAGTAGAGAATGAAGGGAGATGCTATTGTGCTTCAATTGAGAAGCCTCCGTATCTTAAAAGCAGGAGATGAATGTGTGCTTTTATTTGCCTACTTCAAATTAATAATATAACAAAGGACACGAATTCAAATAAAATAATTGTGCTTTACTTAAATCAGAGAAAAAAATTGTTTCATGAAAATAACTGGAGGGTTTCAAGTAAGAAATAAAACTTGAAAACAGAAGAGACTTCTGATACTTTAAAAGAGCCTTGAGGCCTCCTATAATTATACACACTTGGTTATCTCTACCTGTACGTATCTATGTTACCTTCGTTTCTCTTCCTAAGAAACTAAGCATCTCTGGTCATTCTTGCTGTTAATCTGCAATTTCTGTGGGTTGGCGCAGAGGAAATACCTTCTAATCTTAAATCTTACTAATTCTTCATTTCTAAGTTTAAATTAAATTCTTTCACGACATTGCTGACAAGAATAGCATTTGTTGCCCATTTCTAATATCTTTTCAAGTTAATAGCTTGCTAGGCCATTTCAGCGGGGAAGTTAAGTATCCACCACACTCGTGGGATTGCATGTCAGCCAGATCAGATAAAAGTGGCAGATTTCCTGCCCTAAATCCATTGGCAATGTTGTCTGCATCTAATTCTTAAAAGACTTATTGTCATCTCTTTCATGAGAACCAGTATAATTGTGAAAGAACAGAATGCAAGAAATATTCAGCACAAAGCATCTGTGAAGGGAGTGGCTAAGTAAATGCTTTAGTTCATATTACTGTACTTGGGTCTGATAATTGCAATAATCCACTCAGTAAGAAATGAGCATAGTCATAAGGTTAATTACTGGACTGGGTATAGTTCAAGGGCATTTAATTGAACTGTTAAAAACAAGTTGTAACTTTTATATTCAAAGCTTGGTTACATTTGTGTAGCATTGTACATCATTGAAGAAAACCATTGACTTAGGGGTGGGTTCATATCACGTTCTCTACACAGGTTGATTACCTTTTTCTACATTGAAGATACAATGTAAAATCAAGATTATTTAAGTGCATTTCTTAGCAAAAATAGCAGTATTTTGATTTTGATCTATTGAGTTAAAGTTCTTATTACTCCACTTAAATCAACCTGGTTGCTCTTCCCAGCTGTTTACTTTTTTAATAAATACTTGCCTCCATTTTTAAATAAACTGTTTGTTTTTTCTTTATTTATTTGAGCTGTTTAGGAAGAAATATTATTTGGGATTTTTGGCTAAGAAAAGATGACTAAGTTTTAAATTTTGTGATTGGTTTTTTGAATCTTACATAGCTTGTCATGAGAGGTGCATTTCTGCCTCCTGCTGTTGTATAGTACAGTCCATTGAAGCACTGACATACTGTCCAATTTTTCTAGGGAAATCTCTATACATTGCTGTTTAGTTTCAAAGACTAATGGTTCTTTATTCTCACTTTACCTAACAGTAATATCCAGGAAATGAGAACTCTACACAAAGAAACTTTCCTCAAGAAACACAATATAAAGTTAGGTTTTATGTCTGCGTTTGTCAAAGCATCTAGTTTTGCACTGCAGAATCAGCCAGTGGTAAATGCTGGTAAGTATAAACCAAGGATGAGACCATGTTCTACTCAACAAGAAACTGTCGTACTTCTTTATCACCTAGGAGGCTAGGTTATTAAATATGTTCAAGACTGAGTTGGACTTTAAGTCAGCATAAGGAGTCCAGGATTATCGGGGTGCAGGTAGGAAAATTGAGTTGCTACCATAAATGAGCCTTGATTTAATTGAATGGCAGAGTAATCTTGAGAAACTAAATGGCCACTTCCTATTTCTAATGTTCAGATTTTAAGAGCACTACAGTGATGGAAAAATGAAGGGTCTACTTGTGGGAAGTGAATTAAAATTTGTCTTTCAGTGACTTTTAGCAGAGTTTTGATGAGATGGTCAATGAATATCCTTGTTTCCATATTTATTTAACTAATGCTTGTTGGCTAAAAACGGTACTGTTATCTACTCGAATTCAATGTTTTCAATTTTTTTTGATTTGCAACTATGTTTCAAGATAAAATGGTCAAATTTGTCAGAAATTTTAGTCTTGCAATGTGAAATTGTCCTTCTAGTTTAAGTAAATAAAGCTACTGAGTTTTAAATGGGGGTTTCTATTTATAAATGTGAACGCTGATGTATTTATTCTTCTGATTCACCTTTGGTGAGACTACTATAAAATTGTTTATTTGAACAAGTACCTAATCAGATTCAATCTGTACTTTACAGAACTGTATTCTTGTCATTTCATTTTACTTGCACTAACATATAGTAAAATGACAATCTCAAAGCTTTTTGTTTGTAAAGCAAACTAAACTGAGGGAAGCATTTCTCTTTTTTAAAATAAAATCAAAATCTACTCTTTGCTTCATTCTCCTTATACTAATTTCTGTTCATAAGTAAGGGAGATATAACGTATTCTAATTGAGTTGAAGCTACGAAAAACTTCAGCCATGTTTTCCCCCACCTTACCCCACCCCTGCTAGAAAGTAACATGTGGGACTTTTAAAATCTAAGGCTAGAACAAAGGTGAAACAGCAAAAATTCAGTTCAGATAATAAAAATACATTAGTAGTCTCTGCAAATGGGCAGACAATATTAAGATTGCATTGTGTAGTAAGAAGCCACTTCAGTGTGGTAAACTATATCCACAGCACTTGATTCCATTGCAATGTCATAGTTTTATTTCTGACGTTTGTCATGAATGCAGCTTGCCAGTGGTTTAATTTGTGTTTTCTGCCCAGTTATTGATGATACAACCAAAGAAGTGGTCTACCGTGATTATGTTGACATCAGTGTTGCTGTAGCAACCCCAAAGGTCAGTATTGAACAATATTTATTGGGTCACTGGCATCTTTTTTTTATTCTTCAGAAGATGAGAACTTGACTGGCAAGGCCAGAATTTAATACTCGGTCCCAAACTTATCTAAAGAGATGGTGATCTGCTTTCTTTAACCGCTGCAGTCTGTGAGATGAAGGAATTCTCTTGGTGCTCTTGGGTCAGGAGTTCCAGGGTTTTGACAAAACACTGATGACAAATATTTCTAAGTCAGAATATTTGTAATTTTCCATGTGTCTACTTGTCTGCCTAAGATTTCGAGATCACAGGTTTGGGTATGTGCTGTGAAAAAAATCCATGGGAATTATTTGCAAAGTAATGAAAGGAAAAGAATTTACATTATTTTCCATGCCAAATAAACATGCAAGTGACTTTTAGATAGTCAACATATTGTATTATTTCAGTTTATATTCAAACTGTAAACTGTAGGGTGCAAATGATGGTAGTCCTCTGGTCATGGTGATCAGACATGCAGTTGTATTATGAGGAATAATTACCACATCAATTCAATTACATAATTCTCATTGGTTCCTCATATTTTTTATTTAGTTACATAACAATTTAGTAAATATTCTGAGAGGTTGCCCATTTGCAGTTCCAAGTCCTATTATTGAGCATATTAATATTAGATTTGAGATGGTGAAAGTAAAAGTTATAAGTAATGAGGATTTGCCTCCTGTTTTTGTGTATATTCTTGACAATCTATGGAATCATTCTAAATCCCAAAACAATTTGAGTCAGAAATTTAGTGTAGCATTATTTCTGATTTTCTGTAATGTAGTAAACTTGAATGGAACTTGTGGGCCACACTCATCTCTGGAGGGAATTTTCTATTCAAGAGCTTTCTTTTGGGCAGCTGCTTCTTCTAATAATTTCCAAGCATAATAAAACATAGATGGACTGAGAAGCACCATAATTCTGTGTAAAGATGCCTTAATATCAATTAAGACTACATAATCTAGTTGGCTTCAACTCCTTCAGATATTCTTGATTAATTTTGCTCTCCTAAATATAAATTGACATAGGCTAGGTGGCCTCCATTCCTGAAGAAGGGTTTTTGCCAGAAACGTTGATTTTCCTGCTCCTCAGATGCTGGCTGACCTGCTGTGCTTTTCCAGCACCACTCTAATCAAAACATTGGCTAGATATGTTCAAACCATTGAACAGTTTAGTAAAGTGTGTTTTCACAATTGAATGAATGCAAGGTTTGTGAAGGCTCTCATTGTCTTTGATATTTTATAATGCTGGTCTTACCTTTAAAATTGTTCTTCGAGTTTATCTTGTCATGTGATAGCATCATGAATGTAATTCTGTACTTCTGTTCAATCGCTGGTATATTAGGGTGTCTATCAGAGATAAGAAACAATTTACCTATTGCCTTACGTTCCCATTTATTAAAGAGAGTAGCTGAAGAAACATGTAACCTTATTTTTGTATCCAGCCTAGTTAAGTGTAGTCTGGGTTTGTTTTAGCCTTTCAGCAAATCCTTTTTAATCCCATTGATATTATTCTTGTAAATCAGAGATATTAATGAGAAACTACAGGTTATATGCATCATATGCTGGGAATCCTCTCTCTTAGATCCTGTTGACTAATGATCTACTGGAGGTTTTCAAATTATGACTTGGCTTTATTGGGTAGAAATGTGAAAGTGTTCATATTTCAGGGGTGCTCAAATCGAGAGATCATATATGTGGAGTAGTCACTAATAACTTCAACCATTTGGAATAATTGAGGCATATAACAAAGATACACTTAAGGGAAAATTAAACAGTATTGTAAAGGAGAAAAAGATAGAGGATATGCTGGTAGGTGGATCAGTTGCACTGTATGCATAGAAACCATTCTATGTAATTCTCACTACTTGTGGTTTAAGCCTTGTTCCAGAGATTTTAATGTAATCTAGGACATGATAATGTCAGATTGTATACTCAGCTGTATCAAGGAAATACACCATTACCAGAGCTGTTGCTGTTTGCAAATCCCTGAAGTCCCATTTGCTCTGTCTGACAAACATTTAGAGTCCTGGTACTATTTAAAGACTTAATAGGGTTTTTTTTATTCAATGTCCTGGAGAACATTTATTCCTTGAGCGGCATTACTAAATCAAATTGTTGACTCACTTTTCATATTTTTGTTTGTTGGACCTTGTGCATAGGTTTGCTAGTACATTGAACTTTATTACTACACCCACCAAACAGTTTTTAAAAACATGTTGTGGTACTTCCAAGATAACATTCGGCTTTAAAAACTACTGTTATATTGAAAAGCTTTTTCATTGTTACTCTCAATTTATATTGATATTCTTTTGAAAGAGGCATCCGTTGGTTAAAATGGCTTAACTCAACTATTTGGATCATTTGTTCTTTTTCATGTTCAAAATACTAAATCATTAGAATTGTGTATTTCTTGTCATGTTAAAAACAAAAAGTTTTCCTGCGGTATTGTGTACAATCCAAGTCTCCTCTTTGAGTCATTTTGATACATTATATAAATACGAGGTGATTAATTTTATTTCTGCTGCAGGGCCTGGTAGTCCCCGTGATCCGAAATGTTGAAACAATGAACTACGCTGACATTGAAAAAGTAATCAATGAGCTGGGAGAGAAGGTAATTGTATTTCATCTTAGTTAATGTTGAAGATGTTGGTTCTCTAACAGTCTAAATGACTTTTGATTTGGGTCCCAATTGTTCTGCATTGCTGTTTGTTGATTACAACTTCTGTAGCTTCTTCCTAGATTACTTCGTGCACATGGTGTTGAATTGCTTTTTGGGTTGGGGTGCCCATATTTGTTGGAGTTGACTAATCAAAGTCCATGTAGCTAGGCGCAAAGTCTAATTATTACAGAATTGATTGTTAACTCTGTGGAACCAAACTGCTTTTCACACAATGGAATTCAGTCTGGATAAATGTGAGATGATGCAATTGGGCAGGACAAACTAAACAAGGGAATACATGATGACCTGTACGACCCTGTGAAATACTGAGGATCAAAAGAACCTTGGTGTGCATTTCTGAGCCAATTTTTGTTAACACACTGGATCATAGCCCACTATAAAGTTCCCTAGTATTGCTCATGGTAAAGTGCCAGTTTTGTAACGTTTTTGATTGATTGAAACAACAATCAGGTTTTCTAGCGAGGGAATAAGGCCGAATGCTGCCTTTTCTAGAAAGATCAAGAAGTCCACTGCTTTTAGTCATTTATGTAAGTGATTTGGTTGTGAACATTGGTTAGGCCACTTTTGGTAACTCCTATGTCCTGTTTAGCTGCAACATGACTTTCCAACTCCTATACTCAGTAGTCTGACCAAGAAAGGAAAGCATAACAAACACCATCTTCACTACCCTAGCTACCTGCGACTCTACTTTCAAGGAGCTATGAATCTGCCCTTTAAGGTCTCTCTGTTCAGCAATTCTCCTCAGGACTTTACCCTGGAGTGGGGGAGTCCAGAACTAGAAAGCATAGGTTTAGGGTGAGAGGCAAAAGTTATAAAAGGAACCTCCGGGGCTACTTTTTCACACAGGGTGGTGCGTGTATGGAACAAGCTGCCAGAGGGGATGGTGGAGGCTGGTACAATTACAGCATTTGTAAGGCATTGGGATGGGTATATGAAGGGTTTAGAGGGATATGGGCCACGTGCTGGCAAATGGGATTACATTAGGTTAGGATATCTTGTTGGCATGGACGTGTTGGACCGAAAGGTCTTTTCCGTGCTGTACATCTCTATGACTCTAAAGTGTTGGCAAGGAATTACACCACAGGTGAGCAATAGGTGTCAGACAAAACTATAGCATGATTGGACTGGTGCCTTACACTGTACAGATGAGAGATGATGTAGGATAGAGAAAGCTGCAGATTGTCTCTGCCATAATCATTCTAATTACCAAGAGATAATGTTAATTGAAGATGTGCAAATAGCTGAGCCAAGGGTTATGATGGAGCCTCAGCAGATAAGGATGATCCATAAAGATTCCACATGTACATTAGAGCAAAAGAGCAACAGGATAGAGAGAACAGGGCCCCTTATGGATTGTCGAGGTAGCCTGTGTCAAACCACAGGAGATATTAAATATGTCGCATCAGTTTTTTATTGTGCAGAAAGGAATGGCAGCTAGATCCTGTTGATAACATTTCAGCATGCTGGTCCTTCTTGAAACGTATCAATATGCTTTGTGATCTCATCACTCAACATGCCACTTTCAATGATCTATACACTTAGTGTATTTGTCTCTCACTGTTCATCTGTCCAGGTGAACTATCTCACATTGTCCTTTTGAAGGAGTAGGATAGGATATAAGATGCAGTTACATAACATGAGGAAAAATGCATGCACAATTGAAGAACCTAACGCATTTTTGATGAATTTCTTGTTGCAGGCTCGTAAAAATGAGCTGGCTATAGAAGACATGGATGGAGGTACTTTCACAATCAGCAATGGAGGAGTGTTTGGTTCAATGTTTGGGACACCAATCATTAACCCGCCCCAGTCTGCCATTCTTGGCATGCATGCTATTTTTGAAAGACCAGTTGCAGTTAAGGGCCAGGTGAGTAAAATACAGTTTTGTTTTGATTCCTATATGACTTATTATTGTCAAAAGATTGAAAGTGTTTATTCATTGTGACAGAATAGACTGCAACTTACCATCAGAGGTAAAATGTACATTTAGAATATTTAGTAATTCTTGTAATAGATTTGTCTAATTTCTTTGCATCCTCAAGTGGTATTGCCATCATTTTCTAACACTGTAGAGATCTCTTGAACCTGACATCTGCAGAGGTGTCCTCTGGAGCATTAATTAATGCACCAGCTTCAAACCCGACTTGATCCCCACTCGAGTGACTTAATATGTTTACAGGAATTATACAAACAGGATATAAACAGACAGCATTTGTACAGAATACCTACAGGAAAGTACCAGGTTGTGTAAATCTGAGTCTACTCCACTGGCAGAAATTCTTTTCAACTGTTGGTTTGGAATTGGGAGCTGATCTTCCTTCTACCTTTACCATTGTTGTACAAGCATATCCCATGGCATATTTCATGATGATGTAATAAGGATCTTCACAGTTTAAACCATGTTGGATCCTGAAATTGTAACTCGACTGAAACCAATAAATGTACAAGCCGTGTTGTACTTGATGACTGGCCTCCCGAGTTGTGACTTGGTTTTTAATCCAGCTGTTAAGAATTTCACATGAGGTAATTGATGTTAAAAAAAAATTAAAAATTGGTATCAGCAGCCTGCATTTGTTAAGACACCCTCATCTCCTATCCAGGCCAGTTCTGTAATTTCAACATGTGCTGTTTTAAAAATATAATTACATGTGGAGAGTTACATCCACAGAAGTCAAAGTTGAAGGGTTTGTGTTGTCCTGCATGAAGGGAACTGACAGGCCTCCTCTTGATGGTAGAAACATTGCCTTCTCCTGGTGTAAATGCTGTCCTACATTTAGTGCTGATAGCAACTGCAGAAGGATTATCTTACTGTCTATGACCAGTAAATTGAGTTGCATTGTGCTGATTGTGGGCTTGTATCTGAAGGGGCAGTGACTTCTTTATCATTGCAAAGTCTTTGGCCGGATGAGTGCATTGCTGTATTTTGGAGGTGGGCTTTTGATAGTCAAATACATTAATTTAACTAGTGCTGCAAAGTTTCCATTTCAAGGGACAGCTAATATCCACTGTCAGCATGTCATATGTTTTTCTCTCATTGCAGGTTGTGATTCGTCCAATGATGTATGTGGCCCTTACTTACGATCACCGTTTGATTGATGGCAGAGAAGCTGTGCTTTTCCTTCGAAAAATTAAAGCTGCAGTTGAAGACCCTCGTGTGCTGCTTCTCGACATTTAGACTCTAATAGTTATTTAAAGGAAAACATACTTAATATACCACATGCATTTTCACATATTAAATGTTTGTTCAACTTTTTTTTGATGTTTAAAATTATAAATGAATGTTTTATGGACAGATTGCAATTTTGTAGGAGTGATTTATGATGGAAGGATACTGCATGTCAGGGTCTTAGCTAAACTATGTTTAAAGTAACTGGATATACTAGCAAGGCTAATTTGTCACTGGTCTTTTTGTTGAAGAAAGCAGCTTTGAGATTCCTCCCTCATAATTTGGTAATAAACAAACACAAGTGGTTACACTGCAAGAAACTGCAGTGGTGGACTGGTGCATGAAGTGGAAATGTCATACTGATACTTTGGGTTTGCTTATCTTTAGATTGTCACAAAGGCAAGTTGTGAAGCCTCTAACAAATAATGTTCTTGATGGAGTGTTTCATAATTATGGAGCAGTGCTAAAATATTTCCTTTTCCACCACTGACACAATTTTTAAATGCACTGTCTAAACTGAGAATACCTCAGCAACATTGCTGCCCATTCACTTAAGTACAGGGAGAAGCTAAACTCATTGTCCTTGTTCTGGGATTTTGTGTTGCAAAAATATTACTGTTTCTGCAGCAAAATTTCCTAAATCTGAGAGTACTTGATCTTAACTTCCCAGTTCCTGTGACTCACCATGAGACTTCATGCTAACAGGATTAATTTATTTCTGCTGTTAAAGTTCACGTACGTTTGTAATGAAGGAATCTCAGAAGATATTTTGGATAACAAAGGTAGACAGTGGGGTTCTACATCTCTCAAACTATGGTGAAACCATTCTATCGCAAAACCAATTTAGAGAGTTTTGTCAGATGAGGCAATTTGAATTACAAAAATGCTAATGTTAATGTCGAAGTACATGGTTCCCTTTGGTATAGGGAGGTCACTAGAGTTGCCTGTAGGCTTGCGTATAAATTTACAGCATTAAAAAATTGTATTTCACTTGCACTAAACCCGTTCAAGTTTTTCCTATTGCTTCATCTTTGTATTAGATTTGCTACTATTTCATTCTTTTCACCCTCCATCACTCCCCTTTCTGAAATGCACAGTTGAAATTAGGGAATTTAAAGCACCTACGTGTCAGAAACAGGAGATCCTCTTTGTCAGTCTGCTGTGCTGCATAATATTAGTCAAGTTGCCCAAGTACCACACTATGGGACCATGTCACTACATTGAGAATAAAGCAGTATGTTTCAAACCAATCTAAACAACTTCTGGCATGGAATTACTTCCTGCTCTCAGAATTAAGCTAGCTTTACAGATGGATAAATACGCACAAGTTTTTCATCCCGCACAGTGCTGAGGTCTGCAGACAGTATTAGTAGGGTTGGCAAACTTAAAACAACATGTCAGGGCATTATTTAAATTAGCATATCTTTGTATCTTTATAGTGTTTTTGTATGTAAGAAAATATTCCTCCACCCTTGAGTGAATTCAGTTCTTTAAAAGTAATTATTAGCTGTAAAGTATTGTCTGACATGCAATGTCCTTCTGATGTAGATGGATTATAATTGTACCAATTGATAAATGGTTGATAGCTGGTTCTGAAAAGAAAATAAGGACAGCAATCTACTACTCTTCTGGAGAACATGGCAGTCAGTAGGGATTTGCCAGTCTTGCACTGTGGTCATAAGTATACAATACATGTAAAGATTGAGAATGAAAGGCTGATTGGGTGGAGTTGAGTAAGATTGTTTGGTGATGGGGGTGCTGATGGAAGCAAAGTGTAAAATGCTGGGAATGAGGAGAGAGAGTATTAAATTTCAATTTACAGGGTACATGTATCCTCTTTGACGTTACTGGGTTTTAATCAAAACAAAATGACCCAGCTATCTTCCTTGCTGAGGACAAATAGACATAGACACTAGTGTTGTTCCAGTTTCTCTCAGACTTGCGCATTGTTGCCTAACAGTGATACTGAGTATCCATATTACTTTCCTCAAATTGTGCAACTTTTAAATATTTGGTACATGGTCATGGCCATGTTTTTACTTGTGGCACAATATAATTTCTTGCAATTCAGGTCATGGGAGACAGTTAAATGTATGTATGCCTTTTGTTTTTTAAATCACCTGCACCGCAGTGCGGTTAATGGGAAAAAAGAAGCCAACCTGAGTGCTAAATAGATTCACTAACCAAAATAGTAAAGAGAACAAAGTCCTGGAGGGTTATTGAAGGTTTGCTTCCATATAACGTCTACCTTTTGTGTGCTTGCTGGATGACTCATATTTCATTGTATCATTTGATCCACTCCTAGTTGCTGCTTTGTCTGATGTGACTTTCATGACACTTGGGATGTTTAGTATTTCCATGTACCACTCAGTTATTGAAATTCCAAAGAGATTGACATTTATAACCGGGAATGTGACAGTAAAGTTGGAATGATGCCAAGGAGAAATTGCTATGTAATAGTTTATTGAAAAACAAAAATAAATGTATCTAACTATTCAGGTCCTCTTGTAAATGCTTTAGGGGCTTGGGGAACAACAAACCATTCTGAATGGAAGATGGATGATCATTTTGTCATTTTTTTTTTACCCTTTTTTCATTTTATTATGTAGAAGTTAGCTGTGGTGTTTGCATAAGTTTAAATTCTATGCTTACTCTGAGTTGAAAAATGAATCCTTAATTTTTTTTGGTTGTGATGATGATTGTTGTTTTGGGTGGGAGGGTGGGGTTGATAGTGAGAGAAAGGATTGTTGCAGTTGTTTGCCATGTGCTATAATTCTGATAATCTGAAACGGCCAGAAAGCATCTGGAGAGTGATTGCAATTAATGGGTTGTGGCCTATAATTAGGATTTATAGATCAGTTTTAAAGGGGAAGAACCCACTTTTTGTTTCCTTATGCAAGACCAATGACTTGGAAGTCAACGCTCTGGTCAGAGTTGGGACCATTCTGGGAGTTGAAAGTATGGTGCTGGAAAAGTACAGCAGGTCAGGCAGCATCCGAGGAGCAGGAAAATCAACATTTCGGACATAAGCCCTTCATCAGGAATGAGCGGTTTGTGGGTCGGGGCTGAGAGATAAATGGGAGGCAGGTGGGGTTGGGGGGAAGGTAGCTGTGAAAGCGATAGGTGGATTCTGGGAGTTGCTGGAATTATATATTAATAACGGATAGGAGGGTAACTGAAGTGAGAGTTGCAGGCCATCATTTGTGGGCATGAATAGATAAGGGTGCCTGAAAGAATCCCTGAAAGAAGAAAGTGATTTTTTTTTTAGGTAAACATTTGCAAAGGAGGTGAGCAGTGGATTTGACTCCTAACTCCATATGGCAGTATGTTATTATTGATCCATTGTTATATGTGTCATAGTTAGTGACCGTGCAAGCACTAAGTGGAACGAGGATAACATACAATTATGGTAGTTACATCAGAATTGTGCGTCACAGAATTAGTTTATCACATTGAATGGGATCACCATTTACTGGAATTAGTATCCAATGATGCTCCACGAAAGCAGCTCTTATAATGGCCATAGTGAAGTACAGGCCAGTTTAAAAAGTGCCAAATTATCAATGTGTAACAGGATAATTGGATTGTTGCTGCTGCAACGGTGCTGTACTGTCCCAGGTCATTGTCACAGATATTCCTTTTACCACCTCAATTTCCTTCCATGGCCATCTGGACATATATTCCATCAAGTACATTCCACTTTCTTCAAATGTTGATTGATAAGAATTCTCAATTGGGAGAAGCAAATGATGAACTCCTTTCCCAGCTTTCTGCATTTCAATAATTTTGAAGTTGTTTCACTTTTACTCCACTAAACGTTCCTGCAGTTGACACTATCCCTAGGGCAGTGCAGGTATAGCCTGGGCCACAGAGAAATTTTATTTAATTGGAAGATTGTGATAGCTAAATTTTCATTGGTCTAATCAATGTAAGAACTTTAGATTCCCTACAGTATGGAAACAAGCCCTTCGGTCCACACCGACCCTCTGCAGAGTAACCCACCCCTCTGTGACTAATGCACCACCTAACAACTACGGACAATTCAGCATGGCCAATTCACCTGACCTGCACATCTTTGGAATGTGGGAGGAAACCGGAGTACCCGGAGGAAACCCACGCAGAAAATGAACAAGCTCCACACAGGCAGTCGCCCAAGGCTGGATTAAAACGTGGGATCCTGGCGCTGTGAGGCAGCAGTGCTCACCACTGAGCCACCGTGCCGCCCTAAACTTGTGACGAGCAGTTTGGTTTATCTCATTCCCCTTTGGAATGCCACAGTAAAGTCTTGCACTCCTGTAGCTAAACACTTTTTGTTTTCCTTTATTTGGAGGATTATGGTAACTGAATTTTAATGAGCCTAATCAGCTCATCTGGTTATGATGATCATTTGGTTAATCTCACCACATTGGAAAGGTCGAGTAGGACTCCACAAAAATGCCTTCTCCACAATGGTATTGGCACATATTTGGTCTGGTACACTAGATTTATACACAAGTCCTTAAGGACTGTATGTTCTGGAGTTTGATTCATCCAAAGCTATTGTGTTTATGTTGCAAATTATCAAAGTCCGCATACATTGTGTTTGTGAACGTGCCTTGCTGACTCACCTGCATGGTGTGCAGTTTTATGGTTTCAAAAGCCCAATGTTCTTACTTTCACACTTTATTTACTGTTGGGTTTGGTGATTAACCCCCAAAGTCCTGTGCGTTCATGCTTCCTTCTGAACTAATGCATGTATATAAAACTATTTCTGTCAAGTCTGTGGAAAACTTTGAAAGGAAGAGGTTTCTTCTAAAGTTCATTGGTCCTTTTTGCTCCGCCCCCACCCACCTCAAACCAAAAACATATCAAGTGTACGCAGCTGCGATGGCAAACCAAACTATTTTTTAAATTGACACAAGGTATTCAAATGAATCCCTTTGTCTTGTTGCTGGAGTCCACACTGCTCCACACAATGAATTAGCAGATAAAGAAAGAGTTGCCCCTCATTAGATCCAATGTAGAGATGAATGCTTGATCTGCATGAGAATAGAAGTAGTTCTAATATGGACATGTGGAATGAACAATATGTTTTTAGATTTTTTTCAATTCCATCCTCTTCAGGTTCCATTAGCAAGGGGGTGGTAATTAATTCGGTTGTTGCTGCTTAAGGTGTTTTTGATACTAATTTATTTATTTACACATCTGTGTTTTTTTCAGAATTTGGCACCAAGGTGGAATATTGGATAACTCGTTTCTTTTTCAAAAGAAACAACTGAATAATTCTGTTTTCATGTGTACTTCTGTACAAAGTATCTTGGTCTTTTCCTGCCAAATAGAAGAGGTAAAACAATAGGATAGTATTGTTTGCTGTTAGTATTAAAGCTTGGCATTATGCAAAGTTGAATTTTATTGTAACAAGGTGAACAGTGGCCTTTCATCTCATGATCCAGATGAGAATCTATCCTAGGCAAACAAGATAAAGGTCTTGTTTTACTAGAGTGAAACAATGGGCTAGGATGTTAATCCTTCGTGTCTCCAATCTGGAAGTGAACCTATCCAAAGCATATGAAATGAAGTTCTTGCTCTGTTTAGATGGCACAGATGGGTTTTAGGGATGTTGATCTTCCATCACATTTAATTTTCAAAGTCACAAGATGGTTGCTTTTTAGTTAGGGAACAGAGATCTGGTAGCAAAATGTTTTTTTATAATATCATTGTCTGCCAATCCAAAACAAAGGGTTACTAGTTCCCAATGTAAATTATAAGCTTTCTCTTGTTATGAGCTCTCAGTAGTTGAATCAGTAATGTGAATTTACCAACCAGCTGTACGATGAACATCAGAATGATGTCTGGAAAGGAGGGGCAAGAAAAATAAAATGCAATGATTGATCATTTTAGCATTGAGAGAATTTTTAAATTAGTGAACTTAAATATTGCAGGTTTCAGAAATTAAATTCAGAGCAAGTTAGTCTGCACTACAATCCTTTGGGAAGTGCACCATGATCCCCATTAATTCTGGGCCTCTGATGGATCCAGTGCTGACAGATGCTATCACTTTGACCATAAATAAGGGAGGAGAATTAGGCTATTCAGCCCATTGAGTCTGTTCTACCATTCAATTGTGTATGATATGTTTCTCAATCCCATTCTCCTACCTTATCCTGGTAACAGTTGATCCCCTTACTAATCAAGAACCTATCAGTTTCTGTCTTAAATACATTCAATGACTTGGCCTCTACAGCCTTGTGTGGCAATGAGTTTCACAGATGCACCATCCTCTGGCTGAAGAAATTCCTTCTCATCTTAGTTCTAAAGGGTCATCCCTTCCATCTGAGGCTTTGCCATTGGGACCTAGTCTCTCCTACTGGTGGAGACATCTCTGTCCACTCTTTCCAGGCCTCTCAGAATTCTAGGTTTTGATGAGATCACCCCTCATCCTTCTAAACTCCATCGTGTATGGACCCAAAGTCCTCAACCATTCCTCAAATGACAAGCCCTTCATTCCTGAGATCATTTTCGTGAACCTCTGGACCCCTTCCACTCAAGCATATCCTTCCTTAGACACAGGACCCAAAAATTATGTCAGTCCAAATTTAGTCTGACCAAATCCTTAAACAGTCTCAACATACATCTCTGCTGTTGTATTTTAGCCCTTTTGGTATTTTAGACTCTTCTAGTCTGTCCAAGTCCTTCTGCAGTCTCCCCACTTCCTCAACATTACCTGGACCTTTACCTGTTTTTGCTTCATCTGCAAACTTAGCAACAATGCCTTCAGCTCCTTAGTCCAGATCGTTAATCTATAACATGAATACTGTGATCTCCATACAGGCCCCTATAGAACTCTATCCACGCCAGTGCCTTGTTCTTAATACTGTGTGCTCTTGTTTCGCAGCCTCCTGTGCAGCACCTTGTCAAAGCCTTTCCAGAAATCCAAATAGGTCACGTCACTGGCTCTCCTTTGTCTAACTTGCTTGTTACCTCCTCAAAGAATTCTAGCAGATTTGTCAGACCTTTGACAAAACTGTGCTGACTCTGATCAGTCACTTCAAGTACTCTGCAATCTCATTCTTAATAATCATTAATAAAAATCTTACCAAAAACTGAGTTCAGGCTAACTGGCCTATATTTCCTGCCTTTTGCCTCCCTCTATTCTTAAATGAATGATGTTGCATTAGCCATTTTCCAGCCCTCTTGGACTCTTCCTGATCTCAGGAAGATTCCTGAAAGATCACCACCAATGCCTCCACAATCTCCTTAGCTATCTCCTTCAGAACTCTGGGGTATAGACCATGTGGTCCAGACAACTTATCCACCTTCAGACCTTTCAGTTTCCCCACCAGCTCCTTTGTGATGGCCACCACACTCACCTCTGCCCCTGACTCTTGAGGTTATGAACGCTACTGGTGTCTTCCACTGTGAAGACTGATGCAGACTACCCCTTCACTTCCTCTGCCATTTCTTTATTCCCCATTACTACTTCTCCAGCTTTATTTTCCAAAAGTCCAGTGTCCACTCTTGCAATCTTCTATACTATTAGCTAGCTTACCCACTTATTTCATCTTCCCTCTTAAGTTCTCCTTTGCTGGGTTTTAAAAGCTTCCCAATCATCTAGCTTCCTATTAATCTTCATCACATTGTATGCTTTTTCTTTTGCCTTTATGCTATCCCTGACTTCCCTTGTTAGCCATTGTTGCCTCATCCTCCCCTTAGTATGTTTCTTCTTCCTGCGGGTAAATTTCTGCTATTTCCTGAATTAACCCAGAAACTCCTGCCATTGCTACTCCACTGTCTTCTCTGGTAGGCTCCCCTTCCACTCAACTCTGGCCAGCTCCTCCCTCATACCTTTATAGTTACCTTTACTCAATTGTAACACCGTTACATCTGATTCCAGCTTCTCTCCCTCAAACTGCAGGGTAGATTATATCATATTTTGGTTACTATCACTGTTCCTTCACCTTAAACCCCCTATCAAGTCTGCCTCATTACACCATCAAATCCAGAAATGGCTGCTCGCATGTGTTCCATCATATGCTTCTCCAAAATCAAAACCCATCTTGTAAACATTCCTCTGATTACTTGGGGTCTGCCATGAACTTGATATTCCAGTTCACCTACATATTGAAATCTCTGATTATTATAATAGTGCATTTATTACATGCCTTTTCTATCTAGGAGGTCTGTACACAACTCCCACCAGTGCCCTATGTGATTCCTCAACTCTACTCACATATGCCTTCTGGCTCTATTTTATCTCTTGCTATCAATTTAATTTCATTTATTATTAACAAGGCAATCCATTCCCTCTGCCCACCTGCCTGTCCTTTCCATAGGACATGCATCCTTGGATATTTAGCCTTGTTTGTCTTGTAACCAGACGTTGTGACACCCACAACATTGTACGTTGCCAATTTCAATCTGCACTGCAAACTAATTTACCTTGTTTCATATACTGTGTGCATTTAAGTCCAATACCCTCAGTCCTGCACTGACTGCTCCCCTTCTCATAGTTGTCCTCTGATCCGCTGTGCCTGAAGTTAGATTCCTGACCCTTTCCATAGTCTCTGTTCTGTTTTTTGTCTGGAAACTTTAATAACTTCTGCTGAGCACCCCCCACCCCTTTAACATTTTCCATTATTTTCCATGTACTTCTTCCTACCCCAGTCCTGTTAGTTTAATGCCCTTTTCACAGTGTTAGCTATGTGATTCACTAGGATTCTGGTCCCAGTATGATTCAGGTGAAGCCTCTCCCATCAGAGCCACTCCCTTTCCCAGTACAGGCGCCACTATCCCAAAATTGTGTACATGTTTCTCCCCACACTAACCTCCTGCCATGCATTTACCTCTTTAAAATCTTATTGACCCTGTGCCAATTTGCTCATGGCTCAGATGCTAATGCAGAGATTGTAACCTTCCTGGTTCGGTTTTATAATTTAGTCCCTCGCTGCTCATATTCCCTCAGCAGAACCTCTTTCCTCTTTCTGCATATACCATTGGTACCTATGTGGCACACGAGAACTGGATCTTTCATATCTCACTCCAGGTTCCTCTATAGCCTGGATGAGAGATCCTGGATCCCAACATCCCACTGGAAACATAGCCTTCAGGACTCTCAATATTGGCCCCAGAGAACAGTATCAATTCCCTTGACTATAATACTCCTGATTACAACTTCCTTTTCTCCCCCTTCTTACACAAATCCTGTATCATAGTGCTATGATCAATTGGTTATTTCTCCCTAAGGCCCCCACTCTCATCCATACAAGAACCAAGAATCTCAAACCTGTTAGACAAGCTCAAAGGGTGCAGCTCCTTCAGTACTACTCCCAGATTTCTCCACCTATCTTGCTCATAGTCACACATTTCTGTCCCTGACCATAGAATTGTAGAATTTTTCAGTATAGAAGGAGGCCATTTTGACTCATCATGTCTGTGCCAGCTCTTGAAAGAGCTACCTAGCTAGTCCTATTCTCCAGCCCTATCTCCAGCGCAGTCTAACTTTTATTACTTTCAAATATACATCCAACTCTATTTTGAAACCTCCTGTGGAATCCACCTCTACCTTTCTCCCAGGCAGTGCATTTCAAATTCTAATAACTCTAAGTAAGAAAGTTTCTCTTCATCTCATTCCTAGATTTCTTGGTAACAATCTTGAAATTGTGATTCCAGTTACTGACATAGCAACTAGTTAAAACAGAATATCCTGTCAAATTGTTCAGCATTTTCAACACCCGAATAAGGTTGCTTCTTACTCTTCTCTGCTCCAAGGAGAATAAGCCCAATCTCTCTAATCATTACTTGTATTTAAATTCCTTCATTCCTGCTACCATTCTAGTAAGTCTCCTTGGAACTCTTTCCTGGGCTTTAACATTCTTCCTCAAATAAATATTGGTATTTTGCAAACAGTTCACTTTAGAAGAATCAGGGGAGATCGCATAGAAATAAGTAAAATCCTGATGGGACTGGATAGGCTACTTGTGGAATGAATGTTGCTGCTGTTGGGAACGTCCAGAACTGAGGGTCACAGTTTAAGGTCTAAGCCATTCAGGACTGAGAGGAGGAAGAATTTCCTCACTTGGAGAATTGTGAATCTGTGGAATTCTCTACCACAGGAAACTGTGGGGACCAGTTCATAAGATATTTTCAAGGGGAAGCTCAACATGCTCCTTGTAGCTAAAGGAATCAAGGGATATGGAGAGAGGGTGGGAGTAGGTACTGAAACTGTATGATCAGTTATCATATTGAATGATGGTGCAGGCTCCTGCACCTATCTTCCATGTTTCTATTATAGAGGTTTTAGAAAGGTAGATTAACAAAGATGGATAAATCTCTGGGACCTGATCAAGTGTATCCCAGTTATTTGTGGGAAGTTAGGGAAGAAATTGCGAGGCCCATAGTAGAAATATTTGCATCATCTATAACCATGTGTGGAGCCAGAGGAGTGGAGGGTAGTTAATGAAAGGCTGTAAGGAGAAGAATGGGATCTACAGACCTGCAAGTCTGACATTGGTGGGTAAGTTGTTGGAGGTGATTTTGAAAGCGAGGGTTTACATGCATTTGGAGAGGCAAGGACTGATCAGGGACAGTCAGTATGGTTTTTTTGTGAGGGAAACTCACAAACTTGATTGAGTTTTTTCAGGAAGTAAGCAAAAGAATTGATGAGGGCAGAATGGTAAACATTTCTGACATGAACTTTTGTAATGCCTCTGGTGAGGTTCCACTGAGCAACAGGAATGGCTCAGTCCTGAATGGTAAAGTTAGATCACATAGGACTCAGTGAGCTTGCCAATTTCAATACAAAACTGGCTTTTTGGTAGAAGATTAAATGTGGGTGATGAAGGGTTGTTTTTTGGACTGGAGGCCTGTGAGCAGTGGTGTTCCAGAGGGATTAGTGTTGAGTCCACTTTTGTTTGCTATTTATATAAACAACACATCACAGAGACACATATGAGAATTCCTAGAAGCATAGCATTCCAACCAGAACTATCAACAAACACATTGACTTGGATCCCATTTACCACCCTCTGAGAGAAAGATCAGGAAATGACATCACCAACCCCAGGAAACCTAAAAACAAATGAAAAGTGGGCCATACCACCAGTGCTTCACTGGAGGCTCACTGATGATGTTACCTAGTATGGTGTCAAAACGTCTGCAAATGAACCTTCCAGTTCGGCAAACAAACATACATCCAGAACACTGTAATGAATGCAGGCCCCAGATCCGCAACCTCTTCTTTTAAGGCCATATCTTCATCCAAGTGAACCTTCTCTGGCCATGCTGACCAGATATGTAAAATTAATTGAGACCCATTTGCCAGCATTTGGCCCATATCCCTCTAAACCCTTCCGATTCATATACCCATCCAGATGTCTTTTAAATGTTATTATTGTACCAGCCTCCACCATCCCTCCACATTCATAAGTCTGATAACAGCAGAGAAGAAGCTGTTCTTGAATCTGTTGGTACGCGTTTTCAAAGTTTTGTTATCTTCTGTCCAATGGAAGAGGGTGGAAGAGAAAATAGCCGGAGTGGGAGGTGTGGTTGATAATATTGGCTGCTTTCGCGAGGCAGTGGGAAATGTACGTGGAGTCAGTGGATGGAAGGCTGGTTTTTGTGATGGACTGGGCTGCATTCATGACTCTGCGATTTCTTGCCATCTTGGGCAGAGCGGTTGCCATACAAAGCTGTGATATATCTAGTTAGGACACTTTCTATGGTGCATCTCTAAAAATTGTAAGAGTCATTTGGACATGTCAAATTTCCCTAGCCTTCTGAGGAAGTAGAGGTGTTGATGGGCTTTCCTGACTGTCGCATTGACATGGATGGACCAGGACAGATTGTTGGTGATATTTACTCCCAGCTCTCAACCACCTCAACCATTGATACAGACAGGAGTGCTGTCTTTGATCAACTCCTTCGGTTTGCTGAGTTGAAGGAGAGATCGTTGTCTTTACACCGTGCCACTAAGCTCTCTAAATCTTTCCTGTACTCTGTCTCATCATCGTTTGAGATCCAACCCACTACTGTGGTGTCATCAGCAAACTTCTAAATGGAGTTACATCTGAATTTGGCCACTCGGTTGTGTGCATAAGGAGTATAGTAAGGGGCTGAGTACACAGACTTGCAGGACAACTGGTGTTGAGGATTATCCTGGGGGGCAGGGGGGGTGGTTGCCTATCCTTACTGATAGCAATCTGTGGGTCAGGAAGTCGCGGATCCAGTTGTAAAGGGGAGGCAGAGTTTGAAAATGATCTTTGTTGGAATTACAGTTAGTAAGTTTGTGGATGGCACCAAAATTGGTGGTATAGTGGACAGTGAAGAAGGTTGTCAAAGAATACAAAGGGATCTGAGCTGCCAGAGGAAGTGGTGGAGGCTGGGACAATTGCAACATTTAAAAGGCATCTGGAGGGTATTTGAATAGGAAGGGTTTAGAGGGATATGGGCTGGGTGCTGGCAAATGGGACTAGATTAGGTTGGAATATCTGATCGGCATGGACAAGTTGGACCGAAGGGTCTGTTTCCATGCTACACATCTCTATGACTCTAATTGGGTCAATGGGCTGAGGAATGGCAAATGGAGTTTAATTTGGAGAAATGCAAAGTATCACATTTTGGTAAAATAAACAAGGGCAAGACTTATACAATTAATGGTACAGGCCTGGATCATGTTGTAGAACAGAGAGACCTAGGGGTTCAGGTACATAATTCTTTGAAATTTGCATCACACGTAGACAGGATGGTTAAGAAGGCACTGAGCACGCTTGCTTTCATTGCTCAGACCTTTGAGTGTAGGAGTTGGGATGTCATGTTGAGGTTGTACAGGATGTTGGTGGAGTATTGTGTGCAATTCTGGTCACCCTGCTATTGGATGGATGTTATTAAATTGGAGAGGGATCAAAAAAGATTTACCAGGGTGCTGCCAGGAGTGGACAGCTTGATTTATAAGGATGATATTAACTGAGAGTAAAATAAGTGTATGTTTACCTTATTCCATGTTATGGCCTCCGTCAGTTTTCCCACAATTGACTGAGTTTGAGTTTGTTAATCTAAAGGATGCGACTGCCTTCTCCAATGTAGGATCCAGTAACTCTCTCCCTACTTGATGTGTCACAATGTTTGAAGCTCAGATTTCAGCTGATCAATTCCAAGATGGAAATCCTCAAGCAATAAACACTTGCCACAAGTGTGATCACTATGAGGTCCACCAGCCCCCACATCATGAAGGTACAACATATCGCCTGACCCTGCATCTGTATTTTATTTATTTACCTATTTATTTTGTAAAAGTTTCCTACTGACCTGTTTGTAACCTGTAAATATTTCCCCTATTAACCTTCAATCTGAAAGTATCCTTTCATAGACATTCAAAAGAGTAGTTATCACCTATTTGTACTGGACACCAATTCTGGGCTTCAATTTATCTTGTAAAAAGACCACAAACGATGAGTCAAAAAGCAAGCAGAAAGCTCCTCTTCTCTGCACCAAATTCCCACACTGCTTCCAAATTCCCCAAACAATATACTCACTCAGGTTGTGTGTCATTCTGGATGTGATCTCATGTTTGATTCCACCCTTGGGTAACTGTGTGGCTTTTCTACATTCTCCCTATGTCCGCTTGAGTTTCCACCAGGTGCTCTATTTTCTTCTCACAGTCCAAAGAAAGATGTGCAGGTTAAGTGGGTTGGCCATGCCAAATTGCCCATAGTGACCAGGGATGTGCAGGCTAGGTGGATTAGCCATGGGAAATGCAGAGTTACGAGGATAGAGTGGAGGTTGGGTCTGGGTGGGATATTCTTCAGAGATACTCTGCAGAATCAATGGGTCAAGTGGCCTCTTTCTGCATTGGGTTTCTATGATCTTGTAAATTTCAATAAGATTACCTCTCATTCTTCTAGACTCCAACAGCAATAGGCCCAGTCTGTTCAACCTTTCTTCAAAAGATAAGCCTATCATCCCAGTCATAAGAGAACCTTCTCTCGGTTCTAATGTGATTGCATCTTTTTCAAATAAAGACCAAAACTGTCCACCATATTGTCTTACCAATCCCCTGAACAGGTGCAAAAATTCTATAGTGGTTTCATAGAACGTTGGACAATACAATGCAGAACAGGCCCTTCGGCCCTCGATGTTGCGCCAACCTGTGAACTAATCGAAGCTCATACTCCTACACTATTCCATCATCATGCATTTGCTTATCCGAGGACTGTTTAAATGCCCCTAAGGTGGCTGAGTTAACTACATTGGCAGGCAGGGCATTCCACACCCTTACCACTCTGGGAGTAAAGGACCAGTCTCTGACATCTGTCTTAAATCTATCACCACTCAATTTGCAGCTATGCCTCCTCATACAAGCTGACGTCATCATCCTAGGAAAAAGACTTTCACTGTCTACCCTATCTAATCCTCTGATCATCTTGTATGTCTCTATCAAATCCCCTCTTAGCCTTCTTCTCCCCAATGAGAACAGACCCAAGTCTCTTAGCCTTTCCTCATAAGACCTTCCCTCCAGACCAGACAACATCCTGGTAAACCTCCCCTGCACCTTTTCCAATGCTTCCACATCCTTCCTGTAATGGGGCAACCAGAACTGTACACAATATTCTAAGTACGACCACACTAGCGTTTTGCATAGTTGCAGTATGATATTGCAGCTCTGGAACTCAATCCCTCTACCAATAAAACCTAACATACCGAATGCCTTCTTAATAGCACTATCAACCTGGGTGGCAACTTTCAGGGATCTATGTACATGGACTCCAAGATCCCTCTGCACATCCACACTACCAACAATCTTTCCATTGACCCAGTACTCTACCTTCCTGTTATTCTTCCCAAAGTGCATCGCCTCACATCCTCATTGAATTCCATTTACCACCTCTCTGCCCGGTTCTGCAGTTTATCAAAGTCCCCCTGCAATCTGCAACATTCTTCCACATTGTCCACTACTCCACCAACTTTAGTATCATCTGCAAACTTACTAACCCATCCACCCATGCCTGCGTCCAAGTTATTTATAAAAATGACAAATAGCAGTGGTCCTAAAACAGATCCTTGTGGCTCATCACTGTTAACTCGACTCCAGGCTGAAAATTTTCCATCAACCACCTTCTTACAGAAAGCCAGTTTCTAATCCAAACTGCTAAATCACCCTCAATCCCATGCCTCTGCATTTTCTCCAAAAGCCTACCATGTGGAACCTTATTAAAGGCTTTACTGAAGTCCATGTATACCACATCAACTGCCCTACCCTCTTCTACATGCTTGATCACCTTCTCAAACAACTCAATGAGGTTTGTGAGACATGACCTGCCCTTGACAAATCCATGTTGACTATCTCCGATCAAATTGTCGCTTGCAAAATGATTATAAATCCTATCTCTGAGAATCCTACCCAAACCTTTCCTACAACAGAAGTAAGGCTCACTGGTCTATAATTACCTGGGTCATCTCTACTGCCCTTCTTGAACAAGGGCACAACATTTGCAATAACTTGCACAAATATTTACATACTAAACTTGTAGACAATGACGACGCAAAGATCAAGGCCAAAGGGTCTGCCATCTCCTCCCTAGCTTCCCAGGGAATTCTTGGAAAACTCCGATCCAGCCCAGGGGACTTATCTACTTTCACACCTTCTAGAATTGATAACACGTCCTCCTTACTAACCTCAATGCTTTCTAGTATAAGCCCATATCTCAGTCTTCTCCTCTGCAATATTCTCCTTATCCTGAGTGAAAACAGATGAGGCATATTCATTTAGCACCTCTTTGATCACCACAGGGTCCACACACAACATCCCATTTCTGTCTTTGATTGGCCCTATTCCTACCCTAGTCATCCTTTTATTCCTCATATATCTATAGAAAGCTTTAGGGTTATCCTTTATTCTACCTGCTGAAGACTGTTCATGTACCCCGCCCTTGTCCTTCTTAACGCTTTCTTTATATCCTTCCAAGCTAATCTGTAACTCTCCATCGTCTCATCCCAACCATCTCATCTTAATGTCACATAAGTCTCCCTCTTCCCCTTAACAAGAGATACAATTTCTTTGGCAAATCATGGTTTCCTTACCTTATCACTTCCTCCCTGCCTGACGGACATACCTAGCAAGGGCACGCAATATCTGTTCCTTAAACCAGCTCCACATTTCGATTGTCCCCATCCCCTGCGTTTTACTACCCCATTCTATGCCTCCTAAGTCTTACCTAATTGCATTGTAACTGCCCTTCTCCCATCTATAACTTCTGCCCTGTGACATGTACCTATCCCTTTCCATCGCTAAATGTAACCGAACTATGGTCACTCTCTCCAAAGCTCACCTACCACTAAATCAAATACCTGACCTGGTTCATAACCAAGTACCAGATCCAGTATGGCCTCCCCTCTTTGTCAGCCCTTCGATATACTGTGTCAGGAAACCCTCCTGCACATATTGGACAAAAATTGATCCATCGACATACTAGAGTTACAGCATTTCCAGTCAATATTGGGGAAGTTAAAGACGCCCATATTGACCACCCTGTTCCTTTCACTCCTACCCAGAATCATTTTGCCAATCCTCTCCTCCACAACTCTGGAACTTTGCAGAGGCCTATAAAAAACTCCCAGCATTGTGACTTCTCCTCTCCTGTTTCTGACCACAGCCCATACCACCTCAGTAGACAAGTCCTCATCAAAGGTTCTTTCAGCCATCGGAATACTGTCTTTGACTAACAAAGTCACTCCTCCCCCTCTTTTACCACCTTCGCTGATCTTAATGAAAGGTCTGAACCCTGGAACCTGCAACATCCATTCCTGACCCTGCTCTATCTATGTCTTCGAAGTGGCCACAACATCGAAGTCCCAGGTACCTATCCATGCTGCAAGCTCATTTAAAGTTATTCCGGATACTCTTGGCGTTAAAGTAGACACACTTCAAACCTGTCTGCCAGCACATTCCATGTCTTCACTACTCTCATCTTCCTGTGTACTGGAACTACATCATAGGTTCCCAACCCTATAGTCTATACCTAATTCAGTTGTAATTCAACTTTCCCTGACTTTGTCATTTGGTTTAGTTCTCTGAGGAGTTGCATATATAAAGGTTTGTTTTCTAAGGTGTCAGTGCTGGATGGTTTGCATCCACTGTCAGTATTCCTTGCAACATCAACTGCCGTTCCCTTAATGCTTGTAGCTGGGTTAGGAATGCAAAGTTGGGGGATCCAAGATGGCGGCGACCCAGTAAGACTGAGTCTATAGTGCTCCTCCCAAGACTTGGGCACAGTGGGTCACCTACCCCCTACCAAGCTCATCAAATCATTTATAAATCATTTATAATAGTTTAGTAACTGAATTAGTGGTGTAATATTACATTTAAGCTACATTTAAGCAACTTTATCCTAAGTTAAAATGACTAAAGGGAAGGGAGCCCGCAGCTCTCAGCAAGCAGGAACCCCTCCCCCACACTCTCCAGCTGCAGCAGAGGCGTCCACAGCCGCCTCGGGGGACTTACCTACAGTAACAAACCTTGCAGAAATGCTTTCCAAGCTTGACTCGAAGATCGATGCCTTTATCGTCGAATCCAGGAATCGTTGGGAGTCGCTCTCGGCCGCGCTGAAGAAGCACGACCGTGAAATTGAAGAAATTCAACGCCGAGTCGGAGGGGCGGAGCTAAAGGCCGCGACCTCGGAAACAACCGCTCAATCGGCCGTGGATCAGGTCCGGACTCTCGAGCAGCGAGTCCGGACCTTGGAAAATCATATTGACGACCTCGATAATCGAGGTCGTCGAAAAAATATTCGTTTGCTGGGTCTTCCCGAGCAGGAAGTGGAAGGCCAGCTTACAGCATTCCTGGAGCAGTGGCTGCCACAACTTTTAAATCTACAAGCTGGATCAGGCCAGGTAAGGGTGGAATGGGCCTACCAGGTCGCAATACCCAGGCCCGGCTCAAACCAGCGGCCTCGCCCGGTCCTGTTCCAGCTGCAGAGCTATAGGGAGAGTTTTTGTTGTCAAATTTTGGCTATTGTATATTTGAGCTAATTGTATATCAATGTTTATATCTGAGAGTTTTGTTTATTTTTGTAAACTTGTAAAAATGTTAAATTTCTAATAAAAATATCTATATAAGGAATGCAAAGTTGATATTTTTAATCAATCTATCCAGATGTTTCACGATACACCTTTGATAGTGTGGGACTTAAACCAGGTTTTCCAGTTTAGAAGTATGGACACTACTACTGCAGTACAACGACCCTACCAATTGCAAAACTCTAATAATGTAACACAGTGAAATTGATAATCATTTACCTTTAATGTAGTAAAATGCTCCCTTGTATTTTTCTGCAACTGTGTCTAATTATATGTTGTGAAATCATATTTTGTTGAAACTGGTCCAACTTTAATCATGTTGAATCTTTGCAGTTTCATGTTCAACAAAAGTCACAGATCATAAAGCACTCCCTACCCAATCCACAAATTCACATATTAACTTAAAATCTGACTTTGAATAGTCTCTGCTGTAAAGGAATTGTCTGGAAAAACAGAAAACATTGAGAATTGAAATCCCACAACATTATTTAACACTTTAGCATCAGCATAACTTTTAATAAATTGTGCTTATATCTTGCAAGAAGTTGTTTGTGATGATGTGAAACAGAGGTTAAGAAATGATTTGTATTCCGTGACCTAAGATTTTAGAGACAATGAATCACCTTTAGTTAACATAATATCTTACAATCAGCCATATAATAATTACATAGAATCAGTTATTTTGTGACCTTGATTGAGGATACATTTTAACCAGGAGATAATTGCTGTTTATTTCCCTTAGTATTACAGATGCTTTTACATTCACCTGTGAGGCCAGCTAGGGCTGCTGTTTCATATTTCATATGAAAGGTGGCATCACCTTTTTATTTATTCATGGGGTATGGCATTGCATGCTAGATCAGCATTTGTTGCCCCTTCCTAATTGCCCTGGAGCTTGGGATATAAGATCACCAACAGTGTTGTTAGCAAGAGAGTTCCAAGGCTTTGCTCCAACAACAGATGAGGAACAGTAATATAGATGCCAGTCAAGATGGTACATTGCATGGAGGGAAACCATGCAGCTGGTGATGTTTCCATGCGACTGCTGCCCAGTCCTTTGAGATGGAAGAGGTGATGTTGAAGAAGCTGTGGTGAGTTGCTGCAATGTATTTTGTAGATGTACGAACTGCTGCAACTGGTGATCATTGATGAAGATGGTAAATGTTAAAGATGGTGAATGAGGTGTTTTGTCCTGAAATTTCCCAATTGCTGTTAGAGTTGAACCCATCTAGGCAAATTCCATCACACGCCTGACTTGGGTGTTGTAGATGGTGATCAGGATTTAACTACCTTTGCTCCTTAATCTTTGATACCATTAATTAAGAAGTATTTATTGGTCTCAGTCTTGGAGATTTCAATTGGTCCAACAACCACAAGAAGAGAAAATTGAGGTTTCCATGGCCCTTTGTTAAGTAAACAGTTTCTGATTTCACTGTTGATTTATATAACTTGTAATTTAAGACTACAACTTCAAAGGTTTCTTTTACAGCATTGACATTGCATCCATGTCCAGCTCAGGCATATTTTCAGCTCTTCACTTTTCAATTGACCTTACTCGCAGCTTCGGTGAGTAATTTGTCATAATTCAGTGCCAGCACTGCCCCTCCAAACAGCAGAAATTATATCCTGCTGCAATACAAACTCTGAGAGTGTTCCTGCCTTTTAACCAGGAGCTCAGGGTTGAGTCCCCCATTTCAGGCCTTGTTCATGACATGACCAAATGGCCTTCAAATCCTTCCAACATGCCTATGGCAGGTAATAGGAGTTGGGCACATACTCTGAGCAATCATGCATTCCTCAAGCTATTACCTCTGGATCCTGGCTAGTGACCTGGTCTATGGAGAACCAACGATAGTAAGCTGACATAATCATATGTATTATCTGCCTGTGTATCTCTGTAATGGGGCATCTAAGAATTTTTTCATAGAATCCCTACAGTGTGGAAACAGGCCATTTGGCCCAATAAATCCACACTGACCCACCAAAGAGTATGCAACGCTGACCTATTCTCCTTCCCTATTACTCTACATTTCCCCTGACTAACGCATCCATGAGCACTACTAGCAATTTAGCACGGGCAATTCACCTAACCAGCATATCGTTGGACTGTGTGAGGAAACTGGAGCACTCAGAGGAAACCCATGCAGACACGGGGAGAATGTGCAAACTCCACACAGACAGTTGCCCGAGGCTGGAATCAAAGCCTGGTGATGTGAGGTGCAGTGCTAACCACTGGCCCACCTGTGCCATACCAGGTTTATGTTCTGAATTGCCCCACCATTGGTAGCCATGTCTTCAGATGCCCATGGTCTGGAATTCTGTCCTTAAATACCTTGCTTTACTTATGTAAAACATTCTAAAAATCTTCTGATCAAGTATTTTGTCATCTGCTTCTAATAATGTCCACATTGGAACCAACGACATAGGAAGGGAAAAGGTAGAGATTCTGAAGGGAAATTACAGAGAATTAGGCAGGAATTCAAAAAGGAGGTCCTTGAGAGTAGTAATATCTGGATTACTCCCGATGCTACGAGCTAGTGAGGGCAGGAATAGGAGGATAGAGCAGATGAATGCATGGCTGAGGAGCTGGTGTATGGGAGAAGGTTTCACATTTTTGGATCATTAGAATCTCTTTTGGGGTAGAAGTGACCTGTACAAGAAGGACGGATTGCACCTAAATTGGAAGGGGACTAATATACTGGCAGGGAGATTTGCTAGAGCTGCTTGGGAGGATTTAAACTAGTAAGATGGGGGAGGTGGGGGAACTGTTGGTGGTGATGTGTGGGACCCAGGAAGTGAGGAAAGAGATCAATCTGAGACTGGTACAGTTGAGAACAGAAACAAGTCAAATAGTCAGGGCAGGCAGGGACAAGGTAGGACTAATAAATTAAACTGTATTTATTTCAAAGCAAGGGGCCTAACAGGGAAGGCAGATGAACTCAGGGCATGGTTAGGAACATGGGACTGGGATATCATAGCAATTACAGAAACATGGCTTAGGGATGGGCAGGGCTGGCAGTTTAATGTTCCAGGATACAAATGCTACAGGAAGGATAGAAAGGGAGGCAAGAGAGGAGGGGGAGTGGCGTTTTTGATAATGGATTGCATTACAGCTGTACTGAAGGAGGATATTCCCAGAAATACTTCCAGGGAAGATAAATGTGAGACGCAGCAGTTTGGAAAGTTGAATTTGGGCAGACATATACACTTAGTGGTAAGGTCTTGGGGAGCATTGATGAACAAAGAGATCTTGGAGTACAAGTATATAGTTCCTTGAAAATTGAGTTGCAGGTAGATAGGATAGTGAAGAATGTGTTTGATATGCTTTCCTTTATTGCTCAATGCATTTAGTAGAGGGGTTGGGAGGTCATGTTGAGGCTGTACAGGATATTGGTTCGGCCAATTTTCCAATACCTGTGTGCAATTCTGGTCTTCCTGGTATAGGAAGGATGTTGTGAAACTTGAAAGAGTTCAGAAAAGATTACAAGGATGTTGTGAGGGCTGGAGGGTTTGATCTGTAGGATACACTGAATTGGCTGGGGTTATTTTTCCTGGAGCTCAGAGGCTGAGGGGTGACCTTATAGAGGTTTCTAAAATCATGAGGGACATGCATAGGATAAATAGACAAGGTCTTTTCCCTGGGGTGGGAGAGTCCAAAACTAGCGGGCATAGGTCAAGGTGAGAGGGAAAAGATTCAAAAGAGACCTAAGGTGCAACTTTTTCACGCAGAGAGTGGTGCATATATAGACTGAACTGCCAGAGGAAGTGGTGGAGGCTGGTATAATTACAACATTTAAAAGGCATCTGGTTTGGTATATGAATAGGAAGGGTTTACAGGGATATGGGCCAAATGCTGGCAAATGGAACTAGATTAATTACGGATATCTGGTTGGCATGGAAGAATCTGTTTCCATGCTATACATCTCTTTGACTCTATGTCATGACACTGACTTGCCATCAGGAATCTTTTAAAGTGGGACTCATCCATTTCTATCTTATATTGTTTCCTATTGGAAAAGGGTGTTTATTGATTAGGATCATTTGAAATAGTCTCAAAAGGTGGGTTCCTATTTTAACTACAAAACAGGTTAAATAATCTGCTTTTTGCAAAAGATGGAACATGAAAGATGGGAAAGCTAGTAACATCGATGTTCAGAACAGAATTTAGTGTGAATCAACATCTAATGATGAAAAGGGGGAATTAATACAGTCCTGTAGCCCTGTCAAGTCTAACCATAATGATCAATTGTTGGCTATTTGTGTGTCATTGAGTCTTTCTGAATGGATGGGAAGTGAGCAGCGGCCTCTGCTGGTCAAGGAACAACATGTACTTATTGTGATTGGGGCTTGAAAGTGGCTGAAAAACCACAATCCAAGAAGACACAAAAAAAGCGTGCGGAGGATCTGAGGTAAATCAAACATTATGTGATGTCATAGGCTGCAAACCATTGGAGTTAAAAACATTGTGAATGTAGGAGTCAGAGGAAGACTGGGTTAAGGTGAGAAGTGGTTTTCACCATCTTGAGTACAACACAGTGATTAAAATAAGAAAGTGGAGCTTCTAAGGCATCATATGTTTCAGCACAGGTGAATCAGGAGCATATGAGCACTGACCACGTCTGTATCCAAAAGCAACTAGTAAACTCTTAGAGAGAAGCCATAATGAGAAACCCTGTATTTTCTCAAGAGTTAAGCTTACAGGGTAAGCTTAAGGTGCATGGTGGCTCAGTGGTTAGCACTGCAGCCTCACAGCACCAAGGACTTGGGTTTGATTCCTGCCTTGGGTGACTGTGTGGAGTTTACACATTCTCCTCATGTCTGGGTGGATTTCCTTTCAGAGTTCAAAGATGTGCAGGCCAGTTGAATTGGCCATGCTAAATCACCCATAGCCTTAGCTGCATTGGGTAGGATAGGTGAATGGGTTTGGGTGAGTTGGTCTTCAGAGGGTTGGTGTGGACTTGTTGGGCTGAAGGGCCTGTTTCCATACTGTAGGGAATCTAATATAAAATTTGACATAACAGAAAGTTACAATTTATCCAGCAGAAAAGGGTGAAATCCAGACTAGGCATCAATGAGTAGGTTATTGCTGAGCAGAACTTAATAGCGCTGTTTATGACACCTTCCATCTCTTTGCTGATGGGGTGGTAACTGACTGGGTTCGATTTGTCCTACTTTTTGTGTAATATTTGGGCAATTTTCCACATTGCTGGGTAGATACCAGTGTTGTAACTGTACTGGAAGAGCTTGGTTAGGGGAGAAGCAAGTACTATTGCCATTGTCAGGACCTGTAGCCTATGCACTATCCAACCATTTCTTGATATCACATGGAGTGAACTGAATTGCTGGGGACCACTAGAGGAAGCAGCGATGGATCATCCATTCTGTTCTTCTGGCTAAAGATTGCTGGGAATCCTTAGATTTACCTTTTGCACTGATGTGTTTTGCACTACCTTTTGCTCTTCCATTGTTAGAAAGAGGATATTTGTACAGTCTCCTCCTATAGTGAGTTGTTTAATTTTCCACTACCATTCATGACTGGATGAAGAATTCCCCATCTACCCTAAGTCCTTTTCCTTTGACATAACAGCCAACATTCCATTGGTCTTCTCTATTATCTGCTGAAATTGAATGCTTGCTTTGTGATTTAAATCCTTGGTTTGTAGCTTTCTGCCATCTTTCACCATTTACACAAATATTCAGCTCCTCTATTCTTTTTGCCAAAGTTGAAACTCACATTTCCCTATATTATAGTCCAACCGCCAAGCTTTTGTCCACTTGCTTAACCTGTCTATGGCCTTTGGCAAACCAGTTACCTTCCCACCTATTATTGCATTGTCTGCAAACGTGGCTACAGTATATTTAGATTCCTCATCCAACTCTCTATTATATATATATATATATAGAGAGAGAGAGAGAGAGAGAGAGAGAGATATTATCCTGTATTATGTTAATAATTGTGGCAATATTATTAATTACAGGTTGCCATCCTGAAAATGCAACTCCCACCTCTTATTCCAGTCCTTGATTGGTTTGACTATCCTCAACTCCAACACTCTAGTGTCTTCCCTTAAGTAGCATAATGTATTGTTCCTTATCAAAACATCATCTTATAATCCAAATACATTTCATTGCTGCTTTCCTTTATCTTGCCTTTTACCTCTTCAAATGAATTTGACAAATGTGTGAAGCACAATTTTCCCTGCATGATGCCATGTTGACTCTGCTTGGTCATATTTCATTGAATTTTACAGTACAGAAGGAGACCAATTCATAAAAATAAAAACAGGCCCAACGAGAGCACACTGATCCTTTGAAGAGTAACTCACTTAGGCCTGTCCCCTATTCTCTCCCTGCAACACTGCAATTCCCATGGCCAATCCTCTTTATTACTCTGGACACTACAGGGTAATTTAGAACAGCCAATCCACCTCCACACCTTTTGGACTGTGTGGGGAAACTTATACAGACACGGGGAGAACATGCAAACTCCATACAGACAGTCACCCAAGGCTGGAATTGAACCTAGTTGTCTCTAATGTTGTGAGGTAGCAATGCTCACCACTGAGCCATTATGCTACCCCAGATCATTGTGGCCATACTAGCTCCTGAAAGAGATATCCTGCTAGTCCCATTCTCCAGCCCTATCTCCGCAGCCCTCTAAATTAATCACTTTCAAACATATATCTAGCTCTTTTGAAACCTCCTATGGAATTTGCCTCCAATATTCTCCCAGATAGCACATTCCAAATTCTAATCACTCTGAGTAAAGAAGTATCTTAGCTCAGTCCTAGCTCTCTTGCTGACAATCATGAAAGTGTGACCCCTAGTTACTGACATAAAAACTAGTGGAAATAGAATATCATTCTTTCATCTGTCAAAATTGTTCATCATTTTCATCACCTCCTAATCATCTCTGCTCCAAAGAGAATAAGTCCAATCTCTCCAATCTTTACTTGTATCTAAAATCTCTCCTTCCAGGTATTGTTCTAGTAAATTTCCTTTGAACTCGCTCAAGAACTTTAACATTCTTTCTTAAATTAGGTACACAGAACTGTACACAATACTCCAAATGTGGTCTGATCAATGATTTGTTAAAGTGGAGCATCACTTCCTTGCTTTTATATTCTAAGCCTCTATTTATAAGCCCAAGGATCCTAGAAGGCTTCTCAACAACTGTTTCAACTTGCCTGGCCACCTTCAGAGAATCATCCACATGAACCCTGAGGTGACTCTGCTCCTGTACTCCCCACAAAGTTGTACCATTGATCCTGTATTGTCAATTCATGTTTCTTCTATCAAACACACATTTCTCTGCATTGAAATTCATCTGCCAGGTTTCTGCCCATTTGGCCAACTTGTCAATTCCTTCTGAAGTCACTCAGTGCCATCCTCAATTCACTATTCTCCCTAGCTTATTGTTATCTGCAGGTTTAGAGATTCTGCCCTCAGCACCCATCTCCAAATCATAGTCATAGAGTCATGGAGATGTACAGCGTGGAAACAGATCCTTCAGTCCAACTCATCCATGCTGACCAGATATCCTAAGTTAATCTAGTCCCATTTGCCAGCATTTGGTCCATATCCCTCCAAGTTATGTTCTATGTTCTTCCTATGCACGTACGCATCCAGAGCCTTTTTAAATGCTATCATTGTACCAATCTCCATTACTTCCTCTGGCAGCTTTTTCCATACATGCACTGCCCTCTTAGGTCACTTTTAAATATTCTCCCTCTCATGTTAAATCTATGCCCTCTAGTTTTGGACTTTCCTACTGTGGGAAAATACATTGGCTATTCACTCTATCTGTATTCTGATGATTTTATAAACCCCTGTAAGATCACCCTTCAGCCTCTGACACTCCAGGGAAAATAGCCCTATTTATTCAGCCAGGACCTCAAAAACCATGGTCTGAACACTGATATGTGGGGAACACCATTTTCAACCAATCTGTGATCTGAGAAATGTCATCTATACCTACCCTCTGTGACCTATCTTTTAGCCAACATCTAATCCATGTTGCCAAGGACCTATTAATCCCAAACACTTTTAACTTGCTAACCTGAAAGTTCAAATGTACAACATCCACAGCACTGTATATTTACCTTTTGCCTTATTATGGCCTTCAACAGTTTTCCCATTGTGGATGTCAAGCTGACAGGTATGTAGCTTCCTGGGTTATCCTTTGTCCCTTGCTTAAACAACAGTGTGTGCATTTGCAATCTTCCAGTACCTCAGGACTAATCCTGTGTTCAGAGGGGCCTGGAAAATTTCTGTCAACAATTCCACAGTTTGCTCCCTTAACTCTCTCAGCAATCTAGGATTCATCCCATCTGGGCCTGGCAATATCTCTACCTGGAGTGCGCCTGCATTTTTAGCCTCTTCTTTATCCATCATTGTACTACTCAGTTGCTCAACACCTATATTTTAAATTAGGCCATTGTCAGCATCTTCTAAGTTGATAAAGATAGAAACAAAATAATCATTTAGTACGGAGAAAGTGAGGACTGCAGATGCTGGAGATCAGAGCTGAAAATGTGTTGCTGGAAAAGCGCAGCAGGTCAGGCAGAATCCAAGGAGCAGGAGCCCTCCTGAAGAAGGGCTCATGCCCAAAACGTCGATTCTCCTGCTCCTTGGATGCTGCCTGACCTGCTGCGCTTTTCCAGCAACACATTTTCAGCTCTAATCATTTAGTACGTCTGTTACATCCTTTGCTTCAGTGAGCAGCTTACCCTTCTTGTTCCTAATAGGTCCCACTCTGTCTTTCACTAATGCTTTACCACTGGTACATTTGAACAATATTTTATTATTTGTTTTAGTGCAACCTGCGTCCTTTCCTCATACTTCCTCTTAGCCTCTCTCCTGAATTTGAAATACTGCTCCTATCGCGATACATCATATGCTTCTTTTCTCTTCCTTATTTTCTCATTAATATCCTTCATCAAAAAGGATACTCTAGCTTTGGATACCCTGTATTTATTTTTCATGGGTATATACCTAGCTTGTACACTATTCATCACCCTTTTGAAATTTTCCCAAATTTCATCCATCAAAATGTGTTTCCAATCAATTTGCTCGAGTTCAACTTTTAGACCCCTAAAATCTGCCCATTTCTCATCTGTGATATTAATCACTGACTGATTTTTTTTTACCCATTTTTTAACCTCAATTGAACCTCATGTTATGATCACTTCTTGCCAAATGCTTCTCCATTTTGACATTCTCCACTTGCCTCACCTTATTCCCTAGGACCAGCTCCAGCATAGCCCCTGTCCTGGTACGACTGTAAATGTATGGCTCATTGAAGGAGTTTCTCCCCATCTGCACCCCAGATTCTGCTTTTTGCCCCAGGTTACCTTAGGGTAATTGAAACCACCAACTATCAGAACCCTACTAGACCCGCAGATTTCCACAATCTGCCCACAAATACTGTCTTCCAGTTCCTCTTTATTATGTGGAGGTCTATAATAAATAGTCAACAAGGTAATTGCTCCTTTCCTGTTTCTCACCTTCAACAATATGGATTCTAATTCAGGAGCTGTATCTTTTTCATGGGTGATGATACTATCTTTGACCAAGAGTGCTGTATCTCTTCCCCTTTTACCCACCCTGTTTCTACTGAAAACCTCATAACTTAAGCTGTTAAGTAACCAGTTCTGTTCTGACTTGAGCCGCATTTCTGTTAATGCTACTATGTCATATGCTCCCAGAGCAATTTCTGTTTCAAGTTCCTCAATTTTGTTCACTGTACTCCTACGTTTACATATACAATTTAACTGTATCATTCTCTCTTTTCTTGCCTATTGGAGGGTGATCATTTCTTTGTTCAAGGTCAAAACTCAACCTTCCCTTACTCACCATCTTCTCTCTTTTGCCCTCTCTGATATTTCTAAAACTGGGCCCATTTGTGAACCTACACCCCCACCCTCCCTCAACACACACACACACACGTTTAAATTCACCACAATTACATTATTTATACAAATCTTCTCAAAACTCTCTAAGGTTATGTACTCTCTCAGCCAGAATAGTTAATTTTCTGCTCAGGTGAAGCCCATCTCTTTAAACAGCTTTCTCCTAATCCAAATGTCCAAAACGAAACCCCTCCTTTCTTCATGAACCCTCAAGCCACACATTTACCTCCCTGGTCTGCCTTCACCTAAATGGTGAAGCTTGTGGCACAGATAGTATTTCTGAGATCAATGTCCTGGAAGCCCTGCATTTCAATCTACTCCATAACTCTTGAAACAGATCCTGCAAGAGCTCCAAGCTGTCCCTTACTATGGTTTTGGTTCCCACTTGAACCCACTACCATTGGTTGTTCAGCCTCCCTTTCCAGAAGGGCATCCAGTCATTTCAATATGTCTTGAACCCTTGCACCCAGGAGGCAACATACAGGCACATGATCTTAGCTGCAAACTAGACTGTCTATCCCTCAAACTATTAAGTCACCCACTACTATCTTACTAACTTGCCTATCAGTCTCTGTCATCTCACAGTCGCCTCAGTTGCTGTGGTTTTCCCTGAAGTCATCCACCACCTACTTAGTCATGTTGCTCACTGAATAGGCATTTAAACTTTCATACCTGTTAAGACAGCTCCAAGGAGCTCTTGATTTCTTGGACCTGCTGTCTCCTTTCCTTTTGACAAATGCTCACCCACTCATCTGCCATTTTTGCACTCCTCTTTGCCTGCCTATCATGTTGTGGAGTGACTGCTCTCTCATACAACTGATCCATAAACCTCTCTCCTTCTTGTATGGTACATAGCGAGGACAGTTGCTGCTCTAAATCAAGCACATGTTGTTCAAGAACTCTTACCGTCTGGCACTTTATGCAGATGGAACTGTCTGGATGTCTTGTGCATTCAATGCCTCACACATCACAAACGTTCCCAGAGTCCTTACCATCTTTATCGGTCAAGGTGATGCATAGTGCTGAAGTTCTGCTGTTTCTAAGCTGCAAATAATTTTCTAACAACCTCTGTCTCTCTTTTTATTTCAAAGAGGGAGTGAGGGAAACACTGCTGTTCTTTGACACCTGGCTGTTTACGATCCCCTCCTTAGTTGTGGTGACCTCTCCCAGAATTCTTACCAACACCCCCATGTCTAAATGCTCAGCTATTGCATTCTTTAGACTCTTTCTCCCCTCAATAACAGATGATAAGCTACATAGCCTATAGGGGAGATGTTTGTCTGTGACCCTTTTAAAAAAGTTGTTAGTTCCTGAAGTTTGGAAAAAAACTTTTTCATAAGTAAGGATTCTTGGAAGATTAGTGCCAGTGCATCCACTAACTCTGTAGCTACTTCCTTTAATATCCTAAAACACATCCCATTTCGTCCAGGAAACTCAGACTTTAACGCCTTTAGTTCCTCAGCACGTTTTCTCTAGTGAGTTATCATAAGCATTTCCTCTCTGCCTTTTGCTCCTTGATTATTTAACAATTCTGGAACATTAGCATATTCTATTGTGAAGACTACAATGAATTTATGAAACTCCTCTATGATAGCCTGGTTGCTCATTATTATTTCCTCCAGCATTTTTTTTACTTTCAAATACATAAAGAAGAACTGAGATGCTAAAGAACTCTTACAGTCTGTCTTGATATTCAGATTCATAAGTGTTTCGCTACAATCCAAGAAAATGATATGGTGAAAGTCAGTCTAGATTGGGGAAAAAAAATTATGTGGAACAATATTTGGCTGGCGGAAATTGCTGTTTAGGTGTTTGTATTGAAATCTTTATCTTATATTTGTTTAATTTTTCTCTTTTGTGTATTTAACTTATGTTCTTTGTTAAAGAACATCTGCAACCTCCTAAAAATGTTTTAATGACTAAACACCTCAACAGACAACTGCAAAATTAAAACATATAACCTATGAAAGCCGACTTGCGGAACGTTTCAGAGAACACCTTTGGGACACCCGGACCAACCAACCCAACCACCCCGTAGCCCAACACTTTAACTCCCCTGGCCTATTACCCTCACCTAGACCTCTTTCTACCTATCACATTTCCGACGCCCCTCCCCCAAGTCCCTCCTCCCTACCTTTTATCTTAGCCTGCTGGACACACTTTCCTCATTCCTGAAGAAGGGCTTATGCCCGAAACGTCGATTCTCCTGTTCCTTGGATACTGCCTGACCTGCTGCGCTTTTCCAGCAACACATTTTCAGATATAACCTATGAAGCCATGTTTAATGCTGGCTGGGATCTGACTTACAATCATACTTGATGGTAATGCTGGATAATTGGCCCAAACAACCTCCTTCAGTGCTTGTAACAATTCTGTGATTTTGTGAATTCATAAAACAGTAAAAAGGCAACAGAAGAGGGATAAATAGTTTTCCTTTTAAAAAAAGTAGATAAAAGAATTCATTCATGACAATTACAAATGTCCTTCAGCAACAATAATTAGCTTTTGACATTTTAACAGAAAGCAGTAATAAATTTAGCTGTACTGTGCATTGCACAGTTAACATTGAAGCATAGACTTTTAATTAATGAACAAAACATGGGCATTTAGCTAAAAAAAACAGAAGAGGGAGATGCAGAAAATTCAACTAATGACTGCTTGCAACTGGAGGTAGACAGACAGATGGTCACTTAACCATTTCCCCAGCTGCCCAGTTCACTCCTCTTCACCCATGAGTTTTCCACAATGGATACCAAGCTCCAGAGTCAGAACTGTGAATACTTTACAATGAAAATTATTTATACCATGATGCTAAACATGGAATCACTGCAGCAGACATCATGTTGCAGCAAACACTAGGATAGAATACATGCAGCATTAACATACTAGGCATTAACTGAATTATTCCCCATTTCAGTAGCCAGTAAGACTCCAGAACAATACATTTATATCAGATTAACCAGCCCAATGATATAGCTTTATTGGGAGACATTACAAAATTCGGTACTGGATCCTGTCCTGTCTGTACTTTAAAGCAAAAGATGGTTTCACTTGTTCTGAAAAAAGGACAGAGAACATGTAATTGGAAGGCTAGAAAAGGAAAGTCAGATTGAAGTTGTCAATGACAACTATCTTCATCTGTTCAAACAGCTGACTGAGCATAGCAATCCAAGTCCTGAAAGGAGTAAAAGCTTTAACCACAGGTCTGCACACTTACAGATGTAAGAGACTAACTTCTGTAATGGCCCAGAACCAGTAGGAGTGTAAAGACCATCTTATTTCTTTTTCTTTGTTTACAATTGTGGACTGGAATGAAAAAAGAACTGGTGTAAAATGCAAGGAGATTGCTGCAGTTCTTTAAAAAAGTCATCCGACACCGATTGTAAGTAGTGTTTACACAACTACTTCTTGGACTCTTGTGATACAGTGGTAATGTCCCTACCTCTCAGCCAACAGGCCTGGATTCAAGTTTGGAGCAGATGAGGTGTGTCTCACAACATCTCTGAACAAGTTGGAAAAAAAACTTCAAGCAGTAGTGAAAGCTTAATTTTCGGTTGAACTGGAATCAGAATGTGTACAAAAGGAACTTTCGCTGGTAATTAAGTACCTGATTGGTCAATGGACTTGTGACTGGTTATTGATGACAAAGGTCTGCCAACAACTATATGATTGGGTCCCAGGTAACTGAAACAACTTGGGAAAAAAACGTTAATATTAGACAGTCAACATGGGGCTTTGTCAAGGGCAGCTCATTTCTGACAAATTTAATTGTGCTCTTTGAAGGGGTGATACCGGCAGTGGGTGAGGGTAGCGCTGGGGATGTTGTATAGCTGAACTTTCAGAAAGCATTTGCTACGGTGCCACATGGCAAGTTGGTTAGCTTTTCTCAGATTGAAGACTAGTTGAAAACAGTGCTCCCCAGCATCAGTGTTGGGACCCTTGCTTTTTCTGATTTACACTTAATGGTAAGGTCCTAGGGAGTGTTGCTGAACAAAGAGCCCTTGAAGTGCAGGTTATTAGTTCCTTGAAAGTGAAGTTACAAGTAGACAAGAGTAGTGAAGGTGATGTTTGGTACGCTTGCCTTTATTGGTCTGTGCATTGAGTATAGGAGTTGGGAGGTCATATTGAGGTTGGACAGGATATTGATTAGGCCACTTTTGGAATTGTGTGCGCAATTCCGGTCACCCTGGAAAGATGTGGTGCAACTCGAAAGGTTCAGAAAAGACTAACAAGGATGTTGCAAGGGCTGGATTTGGAGGGTTTGAGCTATTGGGAGAGGTTGATTAGTCTTAGTGTAACTGGCTTAAATGTGCCTTGTAGATATCCAGTCTTAGCTACATTCTGCTGTTGCACATGGCTGCGAAAATTGTTTAAGAGTCAGCATAGGTACGCAAATTCCCCGATCATCCAAGTCCACTCTGTTGTCCTTCCGGGTTTCTGTATCAGACACTGAGGGGTGATCTAACAAAAGTTTACAAAATGATGAGGGGCATGGATAGTGTGAATAGCCAAGGCCTTTTCCCCAGGGTAGGGGAGTTGAAAATTAGTGGGCATAGCTTTAAGGTGAGAAGCAAAAGATGTAGTTTAAAACATCGCGAGCCTCAAGGTCACTAGTTTACTTTTCCCTTAGCAGTTTTGTAAGCAGTGGCTCTTAACTCGTAAACCTGAGAGTTAAAGCATGTGAACCTACACACCTTGTGTCTTCTTGCAATCAGGTGCCAAAGGAGAATCAAGGATTACGACATTTTGGCAAGCCAAAGGAATCGCAATAAACCCGGTCTTCCAAGTCTTCTCTCTCTGCCCATAACATACATGTTGTATTTCTGCCCACATGCATGTGTAGAAGGGGTTTATAAAGGGTTTAGAATTTCAACTAGTTGTGTCATATGCAAATAGTTCATAATTATTTACCCATTTATTCATTATAGATAGTAATCCTTGTTAAATGTAGAATTCTATTCTGTCAACTTGGGGCTATAGGCAAGTAAAGTGGGGAACTCTGTGTATTGTTAAGAATCTTTAGCAATACTTCTGGGGGTAGAGGGGCTTGCTTTCCAGAGGAGTGACATGTAATAGCTATCAAAATGCAGATCCCCATTCACTGACACATTTGAACCAAACTACTTCAATGCTTTTTGTTAAAATTCTGTAAGATATTTAGAAAACAGCAGTCTAGCAGCTCTGGATTATTGGAAGCTCAATATGTGACCTCACAGGATAGTGAGACATAGGTACATGCCCAGGACCCTTTTCTCATTGAAGTTCCCAAATGTCTGATCTCACACCACCAGATACTTCTCCAAGATAGGAGGGGGAAAGAAGAGACGTCCTGACAAGATTTCACTACTGATCCAATTAATCAATAGGCCCCATTTTAGTTTTAGCATCGTATACCTTGATACATTTTTGAAATTCAGGCCAAGGCAGTTGGGGATTGCCAACCCTGCCTGTATTTGTGAGCTCAGGAAAAGTAGCAAATCTGATCATTTGGTGTAGAAAGTGGTTATTTGCTACAGAGATGCAAAGAGAAAGACGAATACATTAAACCGCAAAATTGAGAGTTAGGGGATTCCCTTATGGACAAATAGGAGCTGGCTGCCAGATAAAGGGTTCCTTAACCAGGAAGAGCCTTTATGTCTATGTATATCTCATCACAAAAATGATTAACGTCACTTGATCGAGGTTTAAAATTCACTGAAGAGTGTCTGATTGGTTCTTTGCCAACACAGGCATTGTTGCAGTGAGCTGAAGGGACCCATGACCAGTTTTAGTGTCAGTGTAACTGGCTTAAATGTGCCTTGTAGATCTCCAGTCTTGGCTGCATTCTGCTGTTGCTCATGGCTGCAGAAACTTTAAGAGTCAGCATAGGTGCATCAATTCCCTGATCGTCCGAGTCCACTCTGTTCTCCTTCTGAGTTTCTGTTGTTAGGTAGAGGATTTTCTGCAAATCGCTTCATCTATAACCATTCAGCTTGTTCCAGTTGACAGTGCTGAAAAAGGAGTGAGATTTTATCTCCTGTGCTCCATTCTCACCAGAACCAAGCCGGCAGCGATAATCCCACTGCAACAACTAGGAGAAGGGAGAGAGGAAAAAAAAAATCAAAGTGAAGGAAATCTAGCTGACCTTAGCTTTGTTTGTGCTCGAAACAGGCACACAAAAGGCTATAAACACTGCTGGAAATAGACTATTAACAGTGTGGAATTATCACCTCAACACTCCCAAGGTCCAGCTTAGCATGTTGGATGGCTGGTTTTTCAATGTACAGCAAACCTGTATTCAATTCTCTCACTGGCTGAAGTTACCACGAAGCATCTCTCCTGTCACCTGAGATGTGATGGCCTTCACACTAAACTACCACAGTCATCCCTCTCTAATCAGAGAGTAGCTTTACAGTCCAGTAGGACTGTGGTAACTTTAGCTTCTTTTTAAAAACACATTTCCCCATTTTCTACCAAAGTCACCAGAAAAAGAATCATATCATATATGCTTTCCTCACAATAAATGTTTAGTTAATCATATTGTGGATACCAATGTTTGTTTTCAGACCCTCCTACTAACTGAAGCCATCACTTTAATGACCAAGGTTATTCACCTGTCATTTAATCTTAAATCATGGCACACTACGACTGCAGACTTTTGAAACCACTAAGAACACCCACGTAAAAATGGTGTGTAGCTCAAAATAGATCCTGTTAGATGGATAATTCCATGCTCTTATCCATTCCTCAGTGTAGTCTGCTGTTTGTTGGTTAGCATAGGCTGAAAGGTCGGTTTCTAGGCTGTATGACTCTATGACTATGATGTGGTGATAATGGAGGCCTAGCCTTTGGGAAGGGTGATTAATATGAATGCAGACTTGCTCACGGACCTACATCCAGAACCTCAACCTGAGCTACAAATCTTCTCAAAACTCGGGTGATTAATATTTCTAGTTTCAAAATATCAGAAAGATGGAAAAGGAGGATGAAAAGAAGGGAGTCTTTTTTTTTAAAAAAGGAGAGCATGCAATACTGGAGATGAGTACATTTCAGAGAGTTCAAGGACACAATTGATTTGACTAGGCCTAATGAATAAACAGCATGCAATTTGATTGCCCATTGTAATACATAGACCATCAACTAGTGGAAAGGATGCAGAAGAAAAGATCTACAATAAAAATACAGAAAGGAGTAAAACATCAAAGTAGTTATAATAGGAACCTTAACTTAGTCATTTGATATTGGCTGTTATAGCAGTAATGCAAGGGGCAGTGAGGAACCCTATACGTTTTTGGGAGAACTTTCTCCTGCAATACGTGCCCAGTGTAACAAGAAAGGAGACACTGCTACACCTTTTCTCGGGAATGAGATGGGCCAAGTAGACCAAGTGACAGTAGCAAACATTCAGGAGACAGTGGTCTTTGTATGGCAAGATCTAAGATGATGGGAGAAAATGGCATTCTTTTCTCCAGTGTAAGGGTAATCAATCAGCAGAGAGCAAGCTTTAATATGGAAAAATCCAACAGACAGGGAAAAACAGTGGCTGATCAATAGGCTACCTTCAAAATGGAGACGGTTTGGACACAGTCAAGATGGACTCCCTCAAAAAAAAAGGAAAGATGATAAAACAAATCCAGAGCTCTCTGGATGACAAAGACAGCAGAAATTAAGTTGAAGATCAAGAAGTGCACTTGTGACAGATGTCATTACGAGATATAGTTGAGAACTACACAGAATAGAGAAGATCCAGAAGGGAGGTGAAAAAGCAAATGCAGTGAAACAAAGCAATTATGAAAGAAGAGTGGCAGCTAACATGAAAAAGAAAAACCCTAAGTCTTCAATAGGATTATCAACAATAAAATGGTAATAAAAAGAAGTGGGGCCAATTAGTGACCTAAAGTGGCATTAACATAAAGGCAAGTGGAATGGCTGAAGTGTTAAAGGATTAATTTGCAAACTGTGTTTACCTATGAAGCAGATGCTACCTAGCCATTCTGACAAGAGGAAGAAACCCGGTCATAGAATCAGAGTCATAGAGATGTACAGCATGGAAACAGACCCTTCGGTCCAACTCGTCCATGCCGACCAGATATCCCAACCCAATCTAGTCCCACCTGCCAGCACCCGGCCCATATCCCTCCAAACCCTTCCTGTTCATATACACATACAAATGCCTCTTAAATGTTGCAATTGTACCAGCCTCCACCACATCCTCTGGCAGCTCATTCCATACACGTACCACCCTCTGCATTAAAAAGTTGCCCCTTAGGTCTCTTTTATATCTTTCCCCTCAATGTCCTGTACAGCCGCAACATGACCTCCCAACTCCTGTACTCAATACTCTGACCAATAAAGGAAAGCATACCAAACGCCTTCTTCACTATCCTATCTACCTGCGACTCCACTTTCAAGGAGCTGTGACCCTGCACTCCAAGGTCTCTTTGTTCAGCAACACTCCCTCAGACCTTACCATTAAGTGTATAAGTCCTGCTAAGATTTGCTTTCCCAAAATGCAGCACCCTGCATTTATCTGAATTAAATCCATCTGCCACTTCTCAGCCCATTGGCCCATCTGGTCCAGATCCTGTTGTAATCAGAGGTCACCCTCTTCACTGTTCACTGCACCTCCAATTTTGGTGTCATCTGCAAACTTACTAACTGTACCTCTTATGCTCGCATCCAAATCATTTATGTATATGACAAAAAGTAGAGGGCCCAGCACCAATCCTTGTGGCACTCCACTGGTCAAAGGCCTCCAGTCTGAAAAGCAACCCTCCACCACCATCTGTCTTCTACCTTTGAGCCAGTTCTGTATCCAAATGGCTAGTTCTCCCTGTATTCCATGGGAGCTAACCTTGCTAATCAATCAGTCTCCCATGGGGAACCTTGTCGAACACCTTACTGAAGTTCATATAGATCACATCTACTGATCTGCCCTCATCAATCTTCTTATCAGGTTCCTGGGAATTTATCCACCTTTACCAGTTTCAAGACATCCAGCACTTCCTCCTCTGTAATACGGACATTTTTCAAGATGTCACCATCTATTTCCCTACAGTCTGTATCTTCAATATCCTTTTCCACACTAAATACTGATGCAAAATACTCGTTTAGTATCTCCCCCCTTTTCTGCACTCCACACAAAGACCGCCTTGCTGATCTTTGAGGGGCCCTATTCTCTCCTTAGTTACCCTTTTGTCCTTAATGTATTTGTAAAAACTCTTTGGATTCTCCTTAATTCTATTTGCCAAAGCTATTTCATGTCCCCTTTTTGCCCTTCTGATTTCCCTCTTAAGTATACTCCTTCTGCCTTTATGCTCATTTAAGGATTCACTTGATCTATCCCGTCTATACCTTACATATGCTTCTTTTTTCTTAACCAAACCCTCAATTTCTTTAGTCATCCAGCATTGCCTAAACCTACCAGTCTTTCCTTTCACCCGAGAAGGTTTTAAAATTCACAGATAAGCTACTAAGATAACATATTGGTTAAGTTGTTGGTACTTAAGTTTAATTAAGCACCAGGACCAGAAGAGATACTGAAGGAAGTGACTGTGGAAATTTCAGAGACACTGGCAATAATCTTCCAACCTCTTTTAGATTGAAGATGATGCCAGAGGATTGGAGAATTACAAACATCAGGCAAGATAAAAGTCATGGAGTAAAAAAAAAGGACACAGTAGCAATATGGATGCAAAACTGGCTGAGAAAGAGGAAATGAAGAGAAATGGCGGATGGGCATTTTACAAGCTGGAAATTGTGGGACTCTCCAGGTGTACTGGGACCCTTGCTTTTCCTGTTACATAAATGATCTAAATTTTGGTGTGCAGGGGACGATTTCAAAGTTTGCAGATGAGAAGAATTGGGTAAATGAAAGCCCTGAAGAGGGGGGTGAGGAACTTCAAACAGATAGTGACACTTTGACGGAGTAGGTAGATAGGTAGCAAATAAATTTCAATGCAAGTGTGATGCATTTTGGTATAAAAGGACACGGTTTTTTAAAAAGGGTGTGAAGAATCCAAGACACTTGGCTATAGATACACACAGCCATTAAAAATGTGGCAGGACTGGTAGAGAGAGCTGTGAATGAAGCATACCATATTCTAGGCATCATAAATGGGGGTAGAAATTACAAGAATTGGGAGGTTACAACCACTGTATGTAAAGTACTGGTTAGGTCTTGGCTGGAGAATTGTGTATTGTTTTGAAAAGCAATGTTGATATCAGTTAAGCAAAATGTCCATCTAAGTGATATCACTTTATGAAATGAATTGTCATCAATTTAGACATACTCAGATCTTTCTCACTGCTTTAGGTTGTTGCCAAAGAAAATGAGCAATCTTGAGAAATAAATCGAAAGCACACACAAGAACAGAAATTGCTGGAAAAGCTCAGTGGGTCTAGCAGCATCTATGCACGGAAATTAGAGTTAACGTTTCGGGTCCAGTGACCCTTCCTCAGACCTTAGTACTCAGTTCACAGATGTTGCCAGACTTGAAGAGCTTTTCCAGCAGTTTCTGTTTTGGTGTGTGCTTTTGATTGTTTCTCAAGATTTCAGTTTAATATCTATTGTGAAGGCAGCTAACTGTGACATGTAGCACGCTTTACTTTTGCACTGAAGTTGGAGACTGTGGCAATATTGTTTAAAGTCAACAAATGTTTGCCTTCAAAGCAAGAATACAGTCAGTTGTTGACTTTAAACAATGTTGCCAAAGTCTCCAACTTCTGTGCAAAAGTAAAGAGAGCAACATTGTCACAGTTAGCCACCTTCACAATAGATATTAAACTGAAATATTGTTAGGGTGAACCCAAAAGATTTTTTGGAACTCTCAAGAGTTGTTTTTTGATGCTTGAGACAATATTCTTCCCTCAATTGATGCTACCAAAACCAAATCATTTCATTTGTACTTCAGGGTCCATAGTGTGTCCAAACTGTCTGCAGCACTAGTCTATAAAAGCTTGGCTAGACTGGTGTTCTTTGTCAGATCTGAAGCACAGAAATCTTGATAAACTGCAATATAAATGGAAGAAGTTTATTTGTATATAGATGTTCCAGACCAAGTTATGTTAAGCTATAACTGAATCATCATCATTCTTGATCACTTTATTCAGAAATGGTCTTCAAATTTCAATATTTCCTGATCAACCTGCTCAGACATGTTACCACATTCCTCTGGAGCAGGTGGAACTTGTACTCTGGATTCCTGGCTCAGAGGGTAGGTACACTACCACTGTGCCACATGAGCACTTGACTTCAAATGCTGAGGAGAAAAATCTTGATGTACACAGCACAATTAACTGATTGGCACCCTCACCTGTTGGAGAAGTGACACTGCTGTAGGACTGAGATGGTCCGGGAGTTTGAGCTGGGTGTAAGGATGGATTCTGGAAGGGTAGCACTGAGACAAGGTCTGGGACAGACAGAGATACAGAACATCAGTTTACAATACTGAGAAACACAATTCTGGGTCAATAGTCCTTTGATTGTATTTCTCCAGCAGGGGTATAACTTCTGACGACTAATACATTAAAAAAAAATTATCACTTGGTTAATGAGAAACTCAAAATAAGCAATTCACACTTAAGAGTAGATTCAAATTGGCTGAATTATAGAAAACAAATGGATACTTGAAGGAATCAAACCAGGTGCAAAATAATCAGTTGGATATTCTAAGGGTACATGGAGGCTACTTTTTTTTTCTAATTTGGATCAAATGACTTGCATTTGCAACTCAGTCAATTGCAAGTTTGTCAACTTTGCAGATGAGTGGCAGTAATACGCAGAAAGAACAGTAGGTTACATGGAATGTCTACATTAAAGCAATGACTTCAAGAAAAACATGGAAACAGTACTTCAGTTTTGATTGGATTTGAATAGATTAAGGGGGAAGAAGAAAGAAACTTTGTTTTGGTTGACTTGAATTGCTACAATTCGAAATGATGCAAAACAGCCATCAACAAATTCAACAGTATATAAAAATAAGTTTGACGGAGCTGTGATAAAACCATACAATGTTCTGGTCAGAGTTCATCCCAGATAACGCTGCCCCAAAACACAAGGTATTGTACCAGTCAAGGAACCGCAAAGCTCAGTAGGAACATTGGTAGCTTGAGTGAGATTAGCGTAACTTGAGCTTTTGTGTTGCAAGCAGGAACCAGACAGGTGACCTAATTTTCTAAGCATGGAAAGTGGTTAAAAGGAATGGAAAAAGATACAGTCTGATTAAGATAGTCATTGAAATTGAAAAAAATAGGAGGAGGACGTGTACTCAGAGTACTGAAAGATACTAGGATTTGAATGTCCTTTAGTGAAAAGGCGAGATCAACAAATTGATCAGCACCAGAGTGCAGGTAGTCTAAACCCTGGAATCGTTTAAGGGACAATTATTTGCAGCAATGGTGTCAGGATGTGTCGAGCCACTTACCTTTATGCAACTGGTATAAAATCTCAACAACAAAAAAAAAACAAGATGTCACAAAAGCGTCAACAGTTACCATCCCAGTTAGAAGTTCAAACAGCAATGCTCCAAGGCTCCACCAGTCACAGGCCTCTGTTACTCTTCCAACCCCACCAACCTCTGCCAACATTTAAAAAGAATTAGAAATTACAGAAGGTGACCTTAAATTATTACAAATATTATAATTTTAATGTTCCACATTTTCTTCTTAAACAGTACTTGGAGGTGCAGTGTAGGAACTATTCTTTTAGTTTTTCTTAATTTAAACATTGCTGAAAGGAGATACAAAGTTGTGCACTTATCAATGCTAAGACACAAAAAACAGACTTTGAATAATGTATACTTAATATAGTATAATGAAGGTGGATTGGTTGAGTCACAGTTGGTATGGAGATACAGCAGGAATAGTTAATTGGCAATCTTCATTCTCAGACCAAACGGATAAATTGCAACTGGTCATAGTCATACAGATGTACAGCACGGAAGCAGACCCTTCAGTCCAACCCATCCATACTGACCAGATATCCCAACCCAACCTGGTCCCGCCTGCCAGCACCCAGCCCATATGTCTCCAAACCCTTCCTATTCATATATCCATCCAGATGCCTTTGAAATGTTGCAATCGTACTAACACATACACACAAACACACACTCTGCGTGAAAAGGTTTTTCATCTTTCCCCTCTCACCCTAAATCTATGCCCTCTAGTTATGGACTCCCCCATCCCAGGGAAAAGACTTTGTCTATTTATCCTGTCTATCCCCCTCATGATTTTGTAAACCTTTATAAAGGTCACTCGTCAGCCTTCAATGCTCCAGAGAAACCAGACCCAACCTATTCAACCTCTTCTTATAGCTCAAACCCTCCAACCCTAGCAACATCCTTGTAAATCTTTTCTGAACCCTTTCAGGTTTCACAACATCCTTCAGATAGGAAGGAGACCAGAAGTGCATGTAATATTCCAAAAGTGGCCTAACCAATGTCCTGTACAGCTGCAACATGATCTCCCAACTCCTGTACTCAATACTCTGATCAATAAAGGAAAGCATTTTAGACACCTTCTTCACTATCCTATCTACCTGCGACTCCACTTTCAAGGAGCTATGAACCTGCACTCCAAGGTCTCTTTGTTCAGCAACACTCTCTGGGACCTTACTATTAAGGTGTATAATTCCTGTTAAGATTTGCTTTCCCAAAATGCAACACTTCACTTTGATCTAAAGTAAATTCCATCTGCCACTTCTCTGCCCATTGATCCATCTGGTCCAGATCCTGTTGTAATCTGAGGTAATCTTCTTCACTGTCCACCTCCAATTTTGGTGTCGTCTACAAACTTACTAACTATACCTCTTATGCTCACATCCAAAATCATTTATATAAAATGATGAAAAGTAGTGGACACAGCACCGATCCTTGTGGCACTCCACTGGTCACAGGCCTCCAGTCTGAAAAACAACCCTCCACCACCTAACCTTGAGATCTAACCTTGCTAACCAGTCTTCCATGGGGAACCTTGTCAAACGCCTTACTGAAGTCCATATAGATCACGTCCACCGCTCTGCCCTCATCAATCCTGGGTGCTATCATAGGTTTGCAGAAGAGATTAGCCATCTATGACCTCTTGTTCCCTCCAATGAAAAAAAAATTGTAATGCATAAAACAGGGTTGTGTGTTAAAATACAGTACCTCTATTACATGCAAATGCAGCACACTGAGCCTAATGACAAACCTAAACTAATTTCATGCGTAATTCTCAGCATGGGTTATTTTATAAACACTGTCTAACAGCAGAATTATATCCAAATGGTGGACATGGTGTTCAGAAACAAGCATGGGCTGCTTCAGGTCAGTCAATAAGCTGCCCACTGTGAGCATTCAACCAGATCATTACTTCCCTTCCCTTCCCCTCCCCACCCCCACCCCCACCCCCACTCCCTCAAGTCTATTTCTTGTGAACCAGTCCTGATGAGTACATGAAGAAAAGCTTTGATTTCCTCTCATTTTAGCAAGGCTTAAATGCAGTACAGGTAGACACTCCTTTATCCAAAGTCTAAAAAGCTCCAAAATCCGAAGATATTTTTGTGAAGTTTTTCCTCTCATTAACAAGGTTGTTTGGCATGCAAACAGTTAACCCAACTCCACACTCATTTGACCCACATCACTCAGATGCAATGTTGGGGCATGACCCAGCAATGGCAGCTGTCAATTCTGTCACAGGGTCCATAGTACTCACAGATGTGTCTGCTGTTCAGTACGTTTTGTAAATAATCTCACCGTTAAACTGTCACTGATTCCAAAATCCGAAAAATTCCGAATTCTGAAAACCAGCTGATCCCAAGGGTTTTAAATAAAAGATTGTGTACCTATACTAGTCAGCATTTATTTTCTTTCAGCAATATTCAGTGTAGAATATATTTCACCCATCTTATTTCATCCATCCAGAATAGCTCTATATTCTCCTAATGTTGGACGTAATTGTTTTGTTAGATGATATCAGTGTTTTTGCCTCTACCACACATTCTGATGGATCACTCTGAAGAGGTTCCCAATACAACACCACTTACTAGACTGAGGCAGTATCCCCTTTCCCTAACATTATCTATTTGCCACTCTATTAGATGAAAAATTCAAAATCTCTCAGTTCTCTCTCATTGCTCTGGTAATCAGACTGTAGTGATATGTTTTATGGTCTACCTTTACACGGAGCATCTCTAATACTCTGTGGCCAAACCACAAACATGTTGAAGTACATCGTGAGCAGAGCACTGGACAGTTAAAACACCTTCAAATTTTTTTTTGACTATTCTGCTAAAGCAGACATTGTAATAACTTTACTAAACACCACTGTTTATTTCTGTAATTCCACATGCTACTTCTGGTTTATCCACCTGGAATTCCACTTTTCATTAAGGTGAATTGCCAATTCATCTTAAAGAGCCCAACAATGAGAAAAAAGAAATGCTAGAAGGAAATCATTTTAGTCAACAAGAAAAAAGAAGAAACATGACAGTTGAGTGATTAAGTAAATGTCAAACAGATAACTAACAACTAGCAATTAGACTTCAGGCAGAATGAGATTAATCTAGGACAGAAAATATTTATAGAAATGCCTTTAATGTGAAAAAGATCTCAAAACATTTCATTGGAGTATGTTATCAAAAAGATAGATAGGAAGAAACAAAGAAAAAAAAAAGTTACAAGAGTTAGGGAGGGAATGTCAGAGCCGAGGGAACAGGCAGCCAAAAAACACAGCCACAACTGCTGTGGCAATTAAAAATCAAGGATACTCAATTCATCATAATTAGATAAGCAGAGGTTTCTAAAAGGTTGTGGGACTGAGATCATTACAGGGATTGGGAACAAAGAGACCAAGGAGAAATTTGAAAACAACATTCAGTTGTCTGAATGGAAGCCAATGTAGATTTTGTAAGCTCAGGGGAGATGGGTGAATCTTTTCCCAGAAAAGCTGACTACTAAACTAAGGGTTATAGCCTAAACTGACCAGTTTTCTTACTCCCTGCCCAAATATTCTCTCTCCATTTATAAACCAAGTGATTGATACACTGTTCACCCGAGTCTCATCACAAGCAATCTGGTTTAGGTTCCATCTAACCGCCAATTACATAACTTTCAAGCTGCAACTGCACAAAATGGTGGCTCTTTGCTCCTACATTTTAACATTCCAAAAGCAGAGCTCAGGTCAGATAATTCTGAGCATGTAGTGAATCTAGTACAATTGTGATTTGGGTGTCTCTGCGAATGTGGTGCAATTACCCATTAAGTAAATCTGCTATCATTTATCTCAAAAAGATGTTAAATGTCTTCAGATACTTCACTGGGAAATCTAGTATGTGAGTTTAGTTTTGTAATCCAAAACCAAAATCGGTACCTGGTGCACAGTACATATCCTCTATCGCTTTAGCACTACATTGAACTTCAACTTCACTCCATTGGCCGAAGTAAGTGAGGCAAATGTGACCTATCAAGGTAGAAAATAGTAGTTCTCATCAATGATTTCACACAACACACACAACCTCCAGTCCTACATGATGGAAGCACCAATATTTGAGAAAAACTAGTACAAATCTTAAGCCCCTGCCCTCCCGTCTCACCTGCATTGTCCACAAGTATATTTCTTGGATTTAGATCCAGACATACAATTCCTTGTTGATGTAAGCTTTCTAAGGCGAGAACCATCTCAGCTGCCCAGATTCTAATGTGATCCTCAGACAGACCAGAGGTGGCTTGATTTGGATCAGGCAGTTCAGCTTTTGAATTCAGAGTTGAAAGACATGCTCCTGACAAATCTTCTGCTTTGTCAGGAGCAGAAAAGCCCAACATCCTGTTGCAGCACCTTCCATTCTCAGCTTTGCGAAGGCACCCTTTGCACAAAATAGTTCTGGCATTGCAATTCTCATGGTCACAGCAGGTTTCAGGAACTGACGTTTGGTTTGGAAGTTTAAACAGATGGTCAATCCTCTCAGGACTTTCACCTTTGTGGGTCAACACTTCCACTTCATTAGTTGAGATACCTTTCAACGTTAATGCCTTTACTGGAGGCTCAATTAAAGATGATTTCAAGTGCGTATTAGGTTGTTGCATGGGGCTGAGTACACTCACTGAAGTCTTCTGCTCTGACAGCCCCTTTCCCAACACTGTGACAGCGGTATTTCTCACAGGCATTACAGATGATGCTCCTACAAGGACTAGCTCAGAATTATCCACAACACCAGTGACTTTGCTACTATCCTCAATGGTATCTAAAGGATTGACTGTAATTTGGTATGAACCTCTTTGCCGTCTGCTAGCCTTCAAGTTCAAGCTGGTGGCTCTAACAGGACTTCTAATTGGACTAGATCCATTCAGAGGCTTCTCATGAATCAAAATAACCTTTTCTTTCAGCAGATCTGAACCTGCTTGGCTTTGGTGAGTTTTTGATGACTTTGGGCTCAATGCATCATTGGAGCTTTTGATTTCTGAAAAACAATCATGGGACCGTAAAATCTTATCCTCGTAGAGAAGCTGACTCTTTTCACTCTGAAGGTCTTTTTGCATGAAATGGTCCACAGTTATTGTCATGGCATGATTGGCGTTCTTTTCTGGAAGCAAGACATTGAGGTCAAAGGTTAAATCATCGCTATATATCAGATGCGCCATTTGTAAGCTTGTTCCCTCAGCACTCCCCCTCAAGCCATTCAATGCCAGGCAACCCTTTGAAATTCCATCATTTCCTTGCCAAATTTTTGCTTTGTTTGCACTCGCACTGTGTGCGCTCAGTTGGTCCGTGATATTTACTTGGCAGGATGCCTGGTCGTTCACAGATTCTTGTTGCGAACTTGATTTTGGATCATTGATGCCATCAGTATTGTACTCATACTTCTTGTCACATTTGCCATTTATTTCATTCTTGATCTCTCTTTGCCATTCTTTCTTGCTATTGGGTGGAAGTATGGAATTGTCACTGCACATGGATGAGAGAGAGGGAGCAGTATAGCTGTTTCTCAGTTTAATGGTTTTGTGATGTGGACTGGAGCATTCTGGAAATTCCATACCCTTTTCTGTGATAGATGGACGGAGGTGACGCAGCTGAGACCAAAGCTTCCCTGCTGAAGACAAAGAACAAAGACTTCAGCCTTACAATTTGCATTAGACAGTGGAAAATATTTTAACTGTAGTCTTACCAATGCAAAGCAGTAAGCAGTGATTAAAGATGTAACACATATAGTAGCTCTAGCTCAGTTGATAGCACAGTTACAGCAATCAGAAGATAGTGGATTCATGTCCCATTTAACATGACTTGAGCATAAATTTCAAGCTGAACAGACCAGTGCAGAACAGAGGAAGTGGTTCATGGTTAACAGGCAAAGGTTACACTCATAAAACGTCATAACACTATTATGAAGAATAATATTGGAAAACTTCCATGCCAACATGGCCAATATGTATCTCACAACCGACTCTGCTGAAACAAGCAAAAAACAAAGTCTCTTAATGGAATTTGTGAGAACGTGTTAACTTGGCTTTCATATTTCCTAAGTTACATTCGGGTATCAAAGATTATTGGGATAGATGGGAATGTAGGGAAGAAACAAACAGATCAGCCATGATCCTATTGAATGACACAGTAGGTTCAAGGGACTGAATGGTCTACTTCTGCGCCTAATTTGTATTGTTTGTACACACACAAGACCTACACTTAATCTATTGTAGCTTATTCAGAATGTCCCAAGGTTGCAAAAAGCATTATTAAAATGTAAGTTTTCTTTCAGGCAAATTTCTATGCAAATGAAGTTCCTCATCAAGATAAGAAACAATTGTTTTTGTGCCCAATTGTCCTATTAAGTTCACTACCTTGAATAGTCCCTATACAACCTGCATTGTCTACAACGGTCTCTTTTTCTGGATTACTGAAGTTAAAACATTGAACTAAAAATATTCAGCCCTGAGTTTCATTTGTGGAATGAAATTAGTCAGGGTCATAACAAAAAGAACTTGCAAATCAATAGCATCTTTCACCACATTGGAATGTCCCAGGTAGCAAGAACATTCGAAGCACAGTCACTATTGTAATGGAGGAAAGATTGCAAAAAACGAGAGAGATCTGGACTAGATAAACTTTTTTTTGAGGAACATTGGTCAGGTCACCAAGGAGAGCTCCCTTACTCAAGCGAACAAATAAGGCCTTGACCTAAATCTCAAAGAACATGAAATAGCAGATATTTTCTAATCAACCCTGTTCAGCGATGTTATTATACATCTCTGGAGTAAGTGGGACTTGAACCTGGACAACCTGGTTCAGGTGTATTCAATAGTATCAGCATTATGTTTACCCATGTAATCTTGCTATCCACTTAACTAGAAATATGGCCAATTTGACGAGTAGAAGTTCTCAGGGCAACAAATAAAATATGATACAAAGTACAAAGAGATGAAACCAAGTCAAGCACAGGTGTGGTAATTATACCAGAGTCAGAGTCATGCTGCACAGAAAATCAAGTTTGCATCAACTCATCTACAGTAGTCCCACTTGTCAGCAGTTAGCCCATAGTCTTGAATGGAAGAGCACTTGAAATGTCATTTTTAAAAGGCTAAGAGGAACTGCATTCCATATTACCACCATCCTCTGGGTGAAAAATGACTTTCCCTATCTCTAACCTCTTGCCCTTCATCTTAAAATAATGCCCCTTCTTTATTGACCCTTCAATTAAGGGGAATAGCTGCTTCCTAACCACCCTATCCATGCCTCCCTCAATCAGGTCTCTTAGTCTCTCCCTAAAGAAAATAGCCCAAGCTTATCCAGCCTTTCTTCATAGCTATAACACTCCATCTCATGCAATATCACGGTGAATATTTTCTGCACTCCCCCCAGTGCAATCACTTTTTAAATGAAGTCAGTTAGGGACAGACTCAAGGTAGCAATTTTCGAACAACGTTTATGGCTAGTGTTTATGACACCCCCCACCTCCCCAAACATCATAAAAAGGATTTAGTTCTCAATACACAATTCTATAAGTGTCATTCTTCATCATTCCTCCTCTTCAATGTTCAAGCAGGCCATTACCTGGTACATGCTCCAGGTGAAGGAAGACTGCATCATCACTCACATAATACTGCAGGAGTTGCACCATAAATGGAACACCCTGTGGTATTATTGTCGGACATTCACGATTCACCAGGCTACATTTGGGTAGACTCTATAGGAAGAGAAAGTAGAATTTGTTGGAATTTGCCTTCTTGTACCACATATAACCCACAGCTAAACCACAGGACAGCTAACTTTCTCCAGTCACGAAAACCAGCCATTGGCGAGAAGCATGAAGAACAACTTTGCTTCACTTTCCTCATAGCCTCTGCTCAGTATTTTAAACTTAAGAAAACATCATTCATGCAAATTGATAATCCGAACACTCCATGGTATTATATTGTGTTTGCACTAAATAAACGGTTTCAGATCATTTTGCTGATTATACAGTGATGTGCCACAAATGTTAAAATGACAATGGCAAATATATTTCTGAGAACAAGAGAAATACTGATCTTAGGTAACTTTATCCAATTGTTTCAGGAGTTTAGCTGAAAAAAAAGTGAACAGAATGTAAGCAATTAGGTGAATAAAAAATGAGGAAAGTGCAGAATTGAGATGAATAATGTCCTTTGTCAGTTTAAATCCCCAGTTTAGAACTTAAACACAATCTGGAATGACACTTTCTGATGTGGAAATCCATTTCTCTTATCTCCATCAGGTAGGCAGCATTTAAATGTTAAAAAAGAGAGAGGCACACTCAATTCGGATGCATGTCAATCAATTCAAATACATCAAATTTGAGGGTTCAGGTTTTAGAGCCAATCTTAAATTTCCAAACTCCACAATATAATGATGGTGTCCATGGATGCCAACTCTAAACTCAAACTACACTGCTTGGATGCAGAGGTATGTGGGGGCAAGAGGCTGTAAAGGGATGAAGAAAGATGCTCGAGGTTGCAAAACGAGAACCAATTTTAATGTCAAAAAGAAATACACGGCTAACTAGAATGTATAAAACTTAAAAATTAGAGGGGTAATTAATTCCTTTTAAATTCCACATCTCGCTCAGGGCTGTATATATTCAGGAGCTACAACATGGCCAGCAAAATGTAGCAGATGTTATTATAATGAACACCACCAACTGTCAAATTTAAAATCGGAAATGGAGATCTAATATGCACTAAACTTCCAGCTTTGTGCATATGGAATGAAAATACACTAACAGTGACCCCCACAGCCTATGGCAGGTGTGCTTAGGGTGTTGACTTTTTGTATGTAGAATTGTGTCGATTACTTCGAGGGAAAAAACCTTGTTGCTAACCTATGTCTTTTGACTTGTACCAATCTAAACACCATGTTCAGGTGGGTGTTACAACTTGAAGTTTAATACACAGTTCATAATTGTCAAAGGAAGTTCTAACTTTTTTTATAACTCTGCTTCTGCAGGTGTTAAATGCTGACAAATGATGCTACATAAATGCATCACCTAGCAAGAATAAAAAGTAGTTCACAAAAATCAAAAACTATAAGAATTATTACAGCGCAAAAAGACTATAAAGTCCACTGTGTCTGCACCAGCTCTACGAATAAGCGATTTGCAGCAAGTGGAATTTGATGGGGAAAAATCAGCAGCATCTTTGAAGAGAACAGAAGTGTTAACCTTTCAAGTCCAGTGACCTTCTTCAGAACGTAATTTACATTGTTCCACTCTTCTGCCTTCTTCTCATAACCCTGCACACATTCTTCCTTTTCAGAAAATAATCAAAGTCCTTTTAACGTACGTTCACCACAGTGAGACGAAGTACATTCCAGACTTCAATCACCTGCTAAAAAAAATGTTTTTTCCTCATATCACTTCTGTTTCTTTTTTCCAAGAATTTCAATTTATGCCCGCTCATTCTCCATCTCTTCACTAATGGTAAGTTTCTTCCTTCTCTTTAGAGGGTCGGTGTGGGTTTGTTGGGCAGTCAGCCTGTTCACTCACCATAGGCATTGTATTCTATTCAGTTCCCTCATGATTTTGAATATCTCCATTAAGGGTCCTTTCAGCCATTTCTCCAAGGAAAATGGTCCTAACTTCTCCACTCCACCTTCATAACTGAAATTCCTAATTTGGGATGATATTCTCTTTAAATCCTTTCTCCAATTTCTTCATACTCCAAAGTACAGCATGCAGAACTATTCCAGCTAAGGCCAAGTAAGTGTTTTATGCAAATAAATATAGCCTCCTTGCTCTTATTTTCTATGCTTCCATTGATAAAACCAGGTTACTACATGCTTTATTAACTGCTCTCAGCCTGCCCTGTCACTTTCAACGGCTTATGCATTCAGGCACTGAGGCCCATCTGCTCCTGCACTCCATTTCAGGGTTGCGCCCTTTATTTTCTCTCCATGTTTCTCCTACCCAAATGAATTACCTTCCATTTCTTCACACTGAACTTCATCTGCCATCTGTCCATCCATTCCATCAAACCTGAAGTTCCATACTATTTTCCACACGGTTGGCAATGTGTCCAAATTATGTCGTCCACAAACCTGGAAACTGTGCCCTGTACACCAAGCTGTGTGTCATTTATTTGGATCAAGAAAAGCAAGGATCCCAAGACTAATTTCTGGGAGCATCCTCCTCCAGCCAAAAATGTCTATCAACTTCTACTCTCTACTTCCTATCGCTCAGTTCAAGAAAAGCTCAACAGCATTCCTTAAAAAGAAAAAAAAATACTGTGCGCCTTGATTTACCCTGAGACATATACTAACTTTTGTTAAGTGTGATAGCTTTAATCAATCCGATTAAGTAAAGAACTTGCTAGTAGACGAATGTGATCCTAGTTTATTAGTTGCTTCTTTGATCTTAGACCTTCTATTTTAGTCATGTACCCTGCATGCCCATTTCCAGGACTTCAATGTTTTTGTCAAATTACACAATATCAGCCATAGACTTTCAGTGATGCATCAGTTCAACTAAACATTCTACTCATTAAAATTGCTATGTCTGAAAGTGATGTCCTGATAAAACTGCCTACTGTTTATGTGGCATTTTCAGTATGACCACATAGATAATACATTTTACCCTAAAGAAAAAGATAAACAGCTGACTTTTAAAAAAAAAAGGAAAAAAGTAATTAATTGTCATGCAGAGTTTTGAAGGTTCAGATTTGTACTTTCAAATAGGTCCAACTAATTAGGTTCACAATCATTGGCTCTTACACCAGTGACAGACATTTGTCAATCTAACAGATCAGGGACCACATCAAAACAAATTTTAACGTTATTAGCAAATGAACCTTGGATTTCATAATATTAAAATTTCCTTCCCCTCCCCAAGAAAAAAAGACATCTGGTCAGTAAATGTTTTATTTTGTTTTCTCCTCTCACCGGTTAACTGCATTAAATTCATAGGGGTCTCCACCTCATTAGTCATCTTCACAGACAAGATCAATAGAAGGAAAAGACTTTTGCCATGATATCAGTCCAACTTACCTTAGTGCAAAATGTGGATAAAATCAAAGTTAATTGTGCAAAATGCAACCCTCTGACAGATGAGCAATAGCTAGATACGATTGTCCAACATACACCAAAAGTAACCATATTCCAATGCCTGAAATGTAATATTCAGTAAGGTAAGTTGGATTGATATCATGGCAAAAGTCTTTTCCTTGTACTGATCTTGTCTGTGAAGATGACTAATGAGGTGGAGAACTCTGATTTTTATGCAGTTCAAAACCCATTACAGACCTATCTTTTCCTAGTTCAGATGAAATGTCATCAACCCTAAACCTTAACTCTATTCCCCTCTCCATAGCTGCTGTTCCCAATTAATATTTTCAGTATTTTCTGTTTTCATTTGAGACGGACATGTTTTGCATGGTATTTCACCATACTCATTACCTTGCATTTTCATCAGTCACTGCAGTTATGTATTAATAGCATGCAATGACTATGCATTTTTAATATAATAAAGTGTCGTAAGGGTCACCGAAACTACTGTCAAACAAAATTTGACTGAGTCACATAAGATATTAGAATTCTGGTCAGAGGTAGATTTCATGTTGTGTCTTAAAGAGTTTGAAAGAGTCAAAAGCAATTCCAGAATTTAAGACCAAAGCAATCGAAAGCACAACCAATGAAAACTTTTCAATATAACTTTGGAGGACAATGCAATTGCACACTATCTTTAATGCCAGTGCCAAACAGCTGACCTTTTACTGGTAACATTCCTTGTCAGTTTGTAATTCATATACCTACTTTCACTATGAAGGGCTCCTTTGTGGTTGGATTCTGGACCAACAGCACCTAAACAGAAGTGGGAAGGAAACATGTTTATTGATTTACTTAACTTTAGTGAGTATAAGGCAGGTAGTTTTAAAATGGAGTGAGACAAGGGAATCTTTCTCACAAATGAGTGATGGTCTCCCACACACAAGGACCAAAGCTCCACTCAAAGTGGAGGTACTCAAAAACTACGTCTTTTTTACTCTCATCTCTGTTGCATAGAGGGCCAGAGCTGTGGGGTTTTGAAAGTCCAAAAACTGCACACACCTGTTAAATGCTCCAGGAAAGCAGAACTTGTGGGCAGACTAAAAAGTGATAACGAAAAAGGAGGAAACAGTAATAAGAGAGAAAAACTGCAAGGAAACATTTTTTACTAATTTCTAAAGAAACCTAAAAGAAATATATCAGGAGCATGGGGACAAAAATTATAGAAATGACGGCATAGGGAAGAAAAATAATAATCTGCTCTTAATTTGCATTTTCAACAGAGATGTCCGAATATTAGAATAAACCAAAAGTACATAAAGAATTAACAAAGTTCAACCTTTGCATGTTACATGGGATCAACTACTTTGTCAAAAAAAACTCTGGTCTTACCATGATAAAAACCTCTCATTTTCCAAGGAGTATTTTTATGCTTAGATGCATTTAGTACATTAACCATTAACAGAAATTTTTATTTGCATTAGAATTGCAATAACTTTGCTGAGAAAACATTTAATTGCTAAACTGTGAAAAAACAACAATAATTTAGTCATTAGGGATAAAATGATTCTTGAATTTTTTTGGCAGATATGTCAATTCTTAGGGTCCAATCTAGATCACCTTTGTCTCCCCCACTGGGATATGTTCCACTTGTTGAGAAACACTGATGTACAACTCAATTATCTCAGATCAACTTAACATTGAGATTTCCAAAGTTATTATCTGGGCGGCACAGTGCTTCGCACTGCTGCCTCACAGCGCCAGAGACCCGGGTTCAGTTCCTGCCTCAGGCGACTGACTGTGTGGAGTTTGCACATTCTCCCCGTGTCTGCGTGGGTTTCCTCCAGGTGCTCCGGTTTCCTCCCACAGTCCAAAAATGTGCAGGTGAGGTGAACTGGCCATGCTAAATTGTCCATAGTGTTAGGTGCAGTGGTAAATGTAGGGGAATGAGTCTGGGTGGGTGCACTTCGGCGGGTCGGTGTGGACTTGTTGGACCGAAGGGCCTGTTTCCACGCCGTAAGTAATCTAAATCTAAATCCTTAATATCGATTACTGTTTATTAGTTGGAACAACCATATAGATAACCAAGAGAGAATCTTCTTTGGGTTATAAGAAACAAGTTGTTTTACACAGATGGTGGTTCTCATGTGGATGCGGGTAGAATTACAATGTTTAGAAGACTTTTGGATGGATACATGAATAGGAAAGGTTTGGAGGGATATGGGCCAAGAGCAGGCAGGTAGGACTAGTTTAGTTTGGAACTATGTTCAGCATGGATTGGTGGCTTTGACGAGTCTGTTTCCAAGTTTTATAACTATGACAAAAGAAAAAAGTACCAGTAGACTTCAATTTTAAAATATTATTGATATATGTTAAATCCACAATTGACTTACAAGAGCCTTTTACAGGTAGCCCCCACTATCAAAAGTGGGACGTTCCCAGGAAACATTTTGCAAGCTGAAAATAGTGTAAAACGAAGGTCCATGATTTATGGGAAAAAAAATCACCGTTTTTCATAAAAGTGAAAATCCTCTTCAGGTTTGTGAAAACAGTTACCAATTTAGCTCTTACATAAAAGCTAAGTTGCATAAAGCGAACGTTCGAAAAGCAGGGGATTACCTGTATTACAAATCAAGGACACTGCAGCATTTGTTGTCAAAGTGTATGCCATAGCAAGTGGAGGAGAAGGTCTAAACATTACCTTGTCAATGATTGCTATGACTTTGGATGTTTTCAGGTTCTCTACAGGTGAACTGAGAATTCTATTTGGCCGAAACCTCAGGCTACTGAAGCCCTACAAATGATGAAAAAAGAAAGGTAGTTCACACCGTTATTAACAAAAGCTAACTTCAAACGTAAAAGAATCAATTAATCATTTGATACATTATGCACAAGTAGACATACTTTTACAGTGCAAGATTGTCCTCAGAATACTTGAAAGAACAGTGTAAAAGATCTTGCTCCAGATAGTCTGGGGAGCAGCACATACTGGGGTTGTCTACTGGATTGTACGGAATCCTCAAAGCACTCAGTGAGAAAGCCCAGGAAATTCAAACTTCTGATGGGCAAATGAGCTGGACCTAAAACAATCTGAAAACGTCCCTCAGAGTTAGACAATTCAGAGGGTTCAGACAAGCTTAGTAGTGCTCCAAGAAAAGTTGAGAATTAAATACCTTTTCTCACTGTTGAGTAACTGTTATTCTGAGATCTGTCTTCTGCTAATGGATTTGTGAATTTCTGAATAGGCCCCTAACAGGAGATCTTCTCCAAGAATCTCCAGTGTAGTTTTTAAAGTTGGTAATTTTTAAATCTGATCAGCATTGGCAGATCAGGCTTCTGATCCTGACTGGAACAACTGGACCCTTTGAGTCCACCCCTACATATGACTTGGACATGCTAGATATGGAGAATGGTGTGGTCATAAAGGTCAACTTCACCAGTTCCCTCATCTCACCTACCCCTACCTCATCCTAGATCCAACCTCTAACTCAGCACCGCTCTCTTGACCTGTCCATCTTCCTTCCTATCTATCTGCTCCATTCCCTCCACCGACCTATCACTATCAACCCCCAAACCACATCAACCTATTGTTTTCGCCCCCAGCATTTATCTCTCAGCCCCTTTTCCCCCCTCCACATTCCTATGAAGAGCTTACACTCAGACATCGATTCTTCTGCTCCTCTGATGCTACCTGACTTGCTGTGCTTTTGTAGTGCCACACTTTTCGACTCCAACTCTCCAGCATCTGCAGTCCTACTTTCTCCCATCAACTAATATAACCTAAAGTCCCATTACATATTTTAAAAGAAACAGGCATCACAGAAGAAATGTATAACTTTCATCAACATGAAAATAGCACAGTGGTGTGCTCATAAACACTTGTAAATAGTATGATGAGATGAAAAATTCTACCATTTGAATTAAAATTGCCTTCTGCCACTTATGATTATTCAAAATTAATAGACTTAACCATAAACACTATACATATTTATATGGGGGAAAGTATGATATATATGATGGATTAAGACCACACATAGTTTTAAATAAACATCATAGGTTCAGCCTTGATGACTATCTGGATGCAAATAACCCAACCTTCTCAAATGTAAAATCAGTACTCTATCCAGTACAGTTCAATTGGATGCACAACTGTATGCTTTCCAGGATTAATCATTCTGAGCCAAATAATGGGTTAACAGAGGAATATTATATGGATGACACCAGTCTTCAAATGTCCTAACATAACAAATATTCATGGGAGTGGTCACAGCAATTCACAGATCCCAGTGAGAGAAAAGATCCAAGGCTAGTCTAACATTAGAAGAGAGAAATCTTAGGAAAAAGGACTGAATTTTTCACAAGAACTCAGCCTGCTCTCCATCCCAGTGAATTTCGTACTACAACACTTAACATCAGTTGCCAGATTCTGTGCAACTCTTCATACCCCAGAATCGTCGGTACCATTTCCTAAGCTTCCCTGTAAGTGAGAGTTGAATATTTCCTCAGCTCGCTTCAAATACTGGGTTGTTTTTCGTTTCACAGCTTCACGGCGCTCTTTGTTTGGATCAACTGTAACAAAAAAAAGCAGAACAATGAAAGTTGCTTGAGCCAGAACAATCAACGAATTAGGTGAGTGGCACACAATCTTCACATCTGATGATTGAGAAATTGATTGTTCTGTGCCAACATTGGAAGAAATGCATAATGCAAGAATGACCCTCCATCACCACAAAGATTTGGAAATATTAGGGGCTCAAATTACGTGGCTAAGTTAAAACTATAAGAGATAGGAGCAGGCCCATTAAGTCTGCACTACAATTCAATAAGGTCAGGGCTGATCTATTGTGGCCTCAACGCCTCTTTCCTGCACATCTCCCATAACCCTCATTTCCATTGTAGATCAAAGTCTGCCCAACCCTGTCCTAAAAATATTTAGTCACCCAACCTTCACGTTCCCCAGGGTATAAGTGCTAAGTCTCACTATTTCTGATAAGACAACTCAGGATTCGTTTGCATCGGCATAATTGTCTCCAATCACAGTCAACTGCACCCTCTTTGCCAACAGACAAGGAGATAGTTCAAGACTTCGGAACTATAAATGTAATGGCCCTGACAACCTAATAAAAACAATTTTACGATTCCAGGTACAAATCACATTTTGGAAACCCATGATAGCTCTCCAATTCACATCAAGAAGAATCACCTGCTTGGAAAGCAAGGATGCTACTTAGAAGAACATGGCATATTTACAGCACTGAAGGGAACTGTCTATGCAAGCGATAAAAAATGTTATCCAGCTTAATCCCCACTTTTCAGATTCTGGATCTGCAACATGTACACTTAGAACACTATAACTTAAATTTTAAAAAGGACAATCAGAATTTTGTTTCTATCATCCTTTCAGGCAGAAACAAAATTCTGATTGTCTCAGAAAGCAGTGGAGGACGGGTCATTAAGAATACTTTTAATTCAGAGGTAAGTAAATTCTTGATAGGCAAAAGGAAATGGGAGGTAGTGGAGAATGTGGAATTCTAAAAAAACAGATCAGATCTTAGTGAACGGTGGAGACTCTTGATGGGTCAAATTGGACACTACTGCTCCCAAATGGTATGCGTGCATGTACATCCATGATGCTAATTTGGAATCACAAATGAAATAACTAATTGCTGAGACAGCAAAATTGTACAATACCAGATTTAGCTGTTGTTCACCATGCAAACAATATGTATCAACTTTCAATATTTTCACTCTAGGCATTTATTCTGAATTTTCATCTTCTTGCTACATCTCTTGTTACTGCACTAATGTAACTTTCTCATATTTAAAATAACATGTCGTTTGATTATCAATTTTTTCCCCAAATATATTTATTGACTCTATGGTATGTTGCAGACCCTGGGTAGTGCAAAACATCAAGCAGCTCACCAAAGAAGCCCTCATCTACCTTTGAGCTTGTAGAGTGAAATCACCAGGCTGCTCAATATGGAAAACATCCCGAATAAGTGCCATCCTGTCTTGTACAAACTCAGAGTGAGCAGACTAATCTCTGTCACCATGATATAGAGGCACTGAAATCAATTATAGCTTTCCACAAAGGACTCTCCCTCAGGATCAGTTGATTTGTTATGCTTTAGGCAAAGCTAGTTAGCCTAGTCAAGCACCACCTCTCTTTTTTTAAACTAATTATATATATTAATAAAAGGTAAAAGCAGTACTGACAACTTCATGGAAAAGGAAGAAAGCACTCAATCTTTCCTACATTGATCATGCAGAAGTGGCATGTTATATTTCAAGTCTATTCAAACGAGTTATTGGTTTAAAAAGTTAAATTATCCAGATCCAATTGTTCTTCTACTGTCCTGAATGTAGTAATGTAAGTCAGGGACTGTAACCCTAAGCAATCTGATTAAGCTGACCACGTTCATCACTATCCTGGTGGGAATCATTACCTCAGTACAGATGCATGATCAAAACTGGAACCAATCAGACTGATATGACTCAGTACCATTACAGGTAATAGATTTACAGAATGAGTCATCACTGATGATCAACAAATGATAGACTTGCCAAGTCATGTGAATAATTAAATTCACTGAGCAAAAGAGGACTCCAAAACGTTTGTGCTACAAAGATTTCTATAGGACAGCCTGAACTTCAATAATAAATACATGCACATTTTGGTCTTCATCCTTAAGAAACTAACCTATTCCAAATTACTGTGGATTAAAACATTTGGGAGCACTAAATGAAATGTATACCTTGCACTCCCTTCAGGAGCAGATCCACACCATTCTTGTAATAGTTAAACGCAGCCTCGTAATCCTCATTAACCTCTCTGTCCAAGGCTAAGCGGATCTGCTTCGCCGCATCAACAAGGTAGTCTCTTTTGGTCGTTGTGCTTCTGGTTGCGTGCTGGGTCTCTGAGATACTGGGAGATACTCTGCTCCGGATCTGCTCCAAGTAGACACGGGCCTGAGACAGGGGACGAGAGCAGGGTTCAGCATCTTGTCCAGGTGGCCTCCCTCCAGGGAGGCTGTACATGGTCAGTGTTTCAGTGCACACAGGCTCTTTCGCACTCAGTCCTGCTCAGCACCATTGCAGCCGAAATTGAAATCAATCAGCCTAGTCAAATGACAAGAGCAGAAAAACAGAAAAGTTAATTACAGCCTTCAATTTTATTTCATGTTATGATAAAAATGGGAGGCATGGAACACTTCTAACTCGATCTGCAACAATCATTCCCTGAAGGGGAATGTGCACAGAATCTCTATATTTTGTGGTAAGCCTGTCCAACTCTTTGCCATAGAAGGGCAGGTCCAATAGTATTATTTCCATTTCAGATAATTATCATCATTTTGTCCTTCAAGATTGATAATTTCTCACAACTGTACTGAACAAGTGTTTTCATAGTTAGTACTTTGAGACCACCCACCTTTAATTAACCCACATAGATGTTAAACTAGATAGATTACAGAAGCACAAAATACAAAAGGCAACATCAACTACAATAAAGATATGAAAATTGGCAATTAAGTTTCCAAAGAAATTTCACAACGAGGTAGCAATGATAGTGTGCCTTCAACAGGTTTCCTCTGCATATACCTTAAACAATGATCTAAATCATCAAATTGAAAAGCATTTCTGTTCATATCAAGCCCTTTTACATCACAGTTTTTCACCTACTTGGACAATGAGTACACTGTCAGCTGCATACCTGGCTGAAATTGCTACTTCATCAAATGTGCAAGTTTAATAAAAAACATTTGTGTCACACTTTCAGGAGCACAAACTATCTGAAAGTGTTTTGGAGTCCATTTTTTAAAAAAAATACACCCATTACAATTGAACTCAAATGTAGGAGAAGCTATTACAAACAGCACTAAGATAAATGGGCAGACAATCTAACTTTTTCATAAACAAACAAATGATGCTATTTAATAAGGATTGTGGAAAATGTTGAACTAGGGACAATAATAATAAAAGGTAATAAGTGTCCAAGTCTGAATTGTACGTGATCTGAATAGGATCATGGTGGCAATGCCGTCATTTTTCCTTTGAGGTGAAGCAAATCAGAAGTTTGAATGGTGCTGTTGAAGAAACAATGCAAGTTGTTTCATTTCAATCGCATACCTATCTGTACATGGGTAATGCAGGAAGTGGATGGGGTGCCATTCAAGTAGATTGCTTTGCCCTGAATGGATGGCACTGAGCTTTTGGCATGTTATTGAAGTTGCACCCAATTAGGCAAGTAGGCAATATTTCATTACACTGCCAGCAATCAGAAGGTAACTCACTAGTTGTAAGATACCCAACCTTACCTTTGACTTAAGGTTACAAGTTTATACAGTTCATGCAGTTTCTTAACAATGGTGATTCCTCAGGTGATGGAGACAGTGAGGTATTAGTAATAACTAGACTAGAAATCCAGAGGTGGATGCTGGATTAGTGGTGCTGGAAGAGCACAGCAGTTCAGGCAGCATCCAAGGAGCAGTGAAATCGACGTTTCGGGCAAAAGCCCTTCATTAGGAATAAAGGCAGAGAGCCTGAAGCATGGAGAGATAAGCTAGAGG
>NC_057719.1:15750261-15792980 GCF_004010195.1 Chiloscyllium plagiosum
GACACGGCGTGTATTAAATTCATTGATGCGTAGACGGAGGGGGATGAAGGTGAGTCCTTTGCTGAGGACTGATCGTTCATCCTCAGTAAGGGGAAGGTCTGGAGGGATGGTGAAAACTCAGTAGGGCTGGGAGCTGGGGTCTGGTGTGGGTGTGGAGCTGGAAGTGGGGGTGGAACCTGTAACTGAAGTGGGTGTGGTGGTGGGGGGGAATGTACACAGAAGCGAAACACATTAAGTCAGCTGTTGGAATTTGAATTTTGCAAGACTCCAGACCCACAGCAATATGGTTGACTCCTAACTGCCCTCTGAAATGGTCTACCAAGTCATATTCAATGGCAATTAAGGCTGAGAGAATGCATCATCATATCATTTGTTCACTAGAAAACAGAACTGAGCAGAAACCACTTCCCTGAAGTGTTAAACAAAGAAATGGTGCCTTGGCTGGGAGGCTTGCATGCAATGGAAAATTATTTTCCACTGTACTCATTGAGTCTTGGAGCATAAAACAGTACTCATTGTACACTTCAAAAAAAAGATAAGAAATTCTTCAATATTACTGCACATCTGACAGTAATTTCCATGCATGTGAGCAGTACAGATTCAACATACATTGATTTCAAATTTATAGCTTGTACAAACCTTATCCAATGTCCTGAAAAGGTGCATGAACAGAAATTAAAATGATTTGCCTTTTAAAAAATACATTAAGATCATGCATAAAATGTTTCGCTGCAGCTTTTAAATTTAGCTAAGTAGAAATAAGGTAGAGACTGGAGAATTGCAAACCTTGGCATGTTGTAAAACTGTTGCAAACAGAAGTAGTCCTCTAAAGAAAAACAATAAAGGCTGATCCATACCAGACTTGTCGCTTACATTTCAGCTGTAGTGAGGCTGAAAACCATCTTGCCACATCTGCAGCAATCAGCACAGCAAGAGTTAACAGTAAAATTGACGGCATCTGCAAGATGGAGACAGCCCACACACATAGCGAAAGCTACATGCTCCTTAAACACACAATGCTTAAATTGGATTGGTGGCTGATGTCGTCAGCCAGTTGTAACTTGCACAGGGAAGCACCCACCTGTGGGAGCTCTCCCACTCTTCCACATGCCTCATACAAAGGAATGAGGCAAGCAGCATTCAATAACACCACACACTTGGCACAAGAACAGTTGTAATTAAGCCAATTTAAAATCACAATTATGCATATAAATAAAACTAATTCTTTTCAGTTTTGAAAAACAAAACACAACTGTTTGAGAAGAGATCTTGCTGCACAATAAATCCCATACTTAACTCCATCTAATTATCATTCACCATTATCTAGCAGGGCAGAAAATGGCTACATTTACAAAGCATAAACAATCACCTACATCATTATGAACTTCAATCATTTTCTGAAATGGATAATTCACCATTTTTGACAGATTTAACCTCATCTGGGATGGAGACACTATACAAATTCACAAATGAGCAAATTCCGTAGAAGCCATACATGGCTTGAAACATAAATTACTCTTTGCAGAGATGCTGCTAGACCTGTTATGTTTCTCCAGCACTTTGTGTTTAATTTCAGATCTCCAGTATTCACAATATTTTCAAATATTCTTTGACTGTTTGACTCAAGTTTGTCATTTAATCTTTATGTTTTTGACCTTTAGTCATGAGTCAGGTTGTTACCTGCTAACAACTACATAAGCAATGTTATTTTAGATAACTGCTTTGGCTCCCTTCATAATTTATTTTGTTGGCCAAAAAATTAATTTAAAACAACACTTCATTATAATTCTAAAGCTTGAGTGTACAAAACTGCATAAATGTTATGATAGTCCAATTAATTCTGTAAGTTTATGAAAATAATTGTTCCACTGATGTAATTAGTAATCTCAATAACCTATGTATAAGATCATAGAGACAGAAACAGACCCTTCGGTCCAATTCTTCCATGCTGACCAGATATCCTAAATAAATAAATATAGTCCCATTTGCCAGTATTTGGCCCATATTTCTCTAAATCCTTCCTATTCATATACCCATCCTGATGCCTTTTAAATGTTGTAATTGTACCAACCACCATCACTGCCTCTGGTAGTTCATTCTACATACACACCATTCTCTGCATGAAAATCTTCCTGCCTCACCTTAAACCCTCCTCTAGTTTTAGATTCTCCCAGCCTGGGGAAAAGACCTTGGCTAATCAACCCAGTTTCAAATAAACCTTTCAATTTCTTCAGACCTTCCATTGCTTCGACAAAGCATCATAGACACGCATGTTGTAAAAGGGGATTAAAAATTTTTTTAAGATTAAAAGGCAGAATATAATCTGTGCCTTTCAACCATTATCATATACAATCCAACAGATTACAGGAGAGGTCCATGCTCATTGTCCAACCATTTTGAGAATACAAGAAAATTATAAATCTCTGCTTTATATAAATGCTTCCTGTAAGTAGGGAAAAGGATCTGCATGTGCACATCTCAATAGATCATCTCAATAGTGATCCTGAAGTTCTTCATATTTTAAAATAATAAAAACTGATGCATTTCAATTCAAGTTCATCCTGTCCATCACTAAACAAAACAGGGGCTGGTGCCAGCCTTTCCCCACCCCCAATAACAGGTGCTAGCTTCTGGTGTCAGCCTCTCCTCACATTCACTCACAGTACTGGACTCTGTTTGCATTCCAAAGGAGGAGGAAAAGCTCTATATCATCAGCTCCAGCCTCTCTGACCTAGTCATCAGTGAACAAATGCACTGATTTTGATGTTAAACAACCCAAAAAGCAGGGCTTTCATTGGCATCTGTGGCCTGTCAGCTGGCATGACAGAACATGTGCAGGGGTCATTACTGTTATGCCTCACTGCTGGAAATCAAGCCCCGCTTTCCACAGCATGACAAAATTAATTCTAAAACATAGGCAAATATTCCCCAATTTACCATTGGCCCACTGCGATTTGTTATCCATATCAATGATTTGGATGAGAATGTACGAGGAAGGATTAGCAAGTTTGCAGATGACACTAAAATACGCGGTATCATGGACAGTGAGGAAGGTTGTCAGAAATTGCAGCAGGACCTTGATCAGCTGGGAAAGTGGGCCAAGAAATGGCAAATAGAGTTTAATATTGACAAGTGTGAGGTCTTGCATTTTGGAAAGTCAAATCATGGTAGGAGTTTCATGGTGAATGACAGGGCCTCAGAGTGTATTGGAACAGAGGGACCTTGGAGTTCAGGTGCATGGTTGCCTGAAAGTGGTGTCAAGTAGACAGGGCAGTGAAGGCGGCTTTTGGCACAATGGCTTTCATCACTGATTGTAAAAGTTGGGAAGTTATGTTGCAGTGGTACAGGACATTGGTGAGGCCACACTTGGGAGCATTGTGTTCAGTTTTGGTCACCTTGCTATAGTAAGGATGTTATTAATATGGAAAGAGTGCAGAAGAAATTTACAAGGATGCTGCTTGGACTCAACAGTCTAGTTAGAGAGAGGTTGGACAGCTAGGACTTTTTTCTTTCGAGCATAGGAGATTGAAGGGGGATCTTACAGAAGTGTATAAAATCATGAGAGACACGAATAGGGTGAATGCACTCAGTCTTTTTCTCAGGGTTGGGGAAATTGCAGACTAGAGGGCATCAGTTTAATGTTAGAGGGGAAAGAATAAAAGGGAGCCTGAGGGGCAACTTTTTTTTAAACAGAAGGTGATACGCATATGGAATGAGCTGCCAGCGGAGGTGGTTGAGGCGGGCACATTAATAACATTTAAAAGGCATTTGGATAAATACATGGATAGAAAAGGTTTAGAAGGATATGGGCTAACTGCAGGAAAATGGGGTTAGCATAGATGGACATTTTGGTTAGCATGGACTAGTTTGGGTCAAAGGGCCTGTCTCCATGCTGTAGAACACTATGACAGAAAACACAGACCAGGTATCTGTACTTAACAAAAACAAATATTTATCACAAATAATTAGACTGTTTCTACAGGTAAAACAGTTACAAACTGACAGCATGTAATTCTAATAATTAAAACTCGATGCCTTTATAAACTCTCCTTTACACTCAGGCACACAAGGGGAAAAATGGGTATCATGGACTGAAGGAAGACTGGAAAGGTAGTTAGCGGACAGCGAAGAAGGTTACCTCAGATTACAATGTGATCTTGACCATATGGGCCAATGGGCTGAGAATTGGCAGATGGAGTTTAATTTAGATAAATGCGAGGTGCTGCATTTTGGGAAAGCAAATCTTAGCAGGACTTATACACTTACTGGTAAGGTACCACCATCACGAAGGACTCAAAGCACTCCGCTTCTTCCTTTCCCGCCGTACCACCCAGGACCCTTCCACCGACACCCTCCTTCGACTGACCGAACTGGTCCTCACCCTGAACAACTTTTCTTTCCAATCCTCCCACTTTCTCTGGTCCTCACCCTGAACAACTTTTCTTTCCAATCCTCCCACTTTCTCCAAACAAAAGGAGTAGCCATGGGCACCCGCATGGGCCCCAGCTATGCCTGCCTCTTCGTAGGGTATGTGGAACAATCCATCTTCCGCAACTACACTGGCCCCACCCCCCATCTTTTTCTTCGCTACATTGATGACTGTATCGGCGCTACCTCGTGCTCCCACGAGGAGGTTGAACAGTTCATCCACTACACTAACACCTTCCACCCCGACCTCAAATTCACCTGGACAGTCTCAGACTCCTCCCTCCCCTTCCTAGACCTTTCTGTTACTATCTCAGGCGACCGAATCAACACGGACATCTACTACAAACCAACCGACTCCCACAGCTACCTGGACTACACCTCCTCCCATCCTGCCCCCTGTAAAAACGCCATCCCATTCTCCCAATTCCTACGTCTCCGCCGCATCTGCTCCCAGGAAGACCAGTTCAAAATACGTACAACACAGATGGCCACCTTCTTCAAGGACCGCAATTTCCCCCCCGACGCGGTCGACGGTGCCCTCCACCGCACCTCCTCCACTTCCCGCTCCTCCGCCCTTGAGCCCCGCCCCTCCAACCGCCACCAGGACAGAACCCCACTGGTCCTCACCTACCACCCCACCAATCTCCATGTACAGCGCATCATCCGCCGTCACTTCCGCCACCTCCAAACAGACCCCAGCACCAAGGATATATTTCCCTCCCCACCCCTATCAGCTTTCCGTAGAGACCACTCCCTCCGCGACTCCCTTGTCAGATCCACACCCCCCACCGACCCAACCACCACTCCCGGCACCTTCCCTTGCAACCGCAGGAGGTGCAACACTTGCGCCCACACCTCCCCCCTCACTTCTCTCCAAGGCCCCAAGGGAAACTTCCATATCCGCCACAGATTCACCTGCACCTCCACCCACATCATCTACTGCATCCGCTGCAGCCGGTGTGGCCTCCTCTATATTGGGGAGACAGGCCGCCTACTTGCGGAGCGATTCAGAGAGCACCTCTGGGCCACCCGGACGAACCAACCCAACCAACCTGTAGCACAGCATCTCAACTCCCCCTCCCACTCCACCGAGGATATGCAGGTCATTGGACTCATCCACCGCCAAACCACAACAACCCGACGGTCGGAGGAGGAGCGTCTTATCTTCCGACTGGGAACCCTCCAACCGCAGGGGATGAATGCTGCCTGACCTGCTGTGCTGTTCCAGCAATAAAGTTTCAACTTTGATCTCCAGCATCTGCAGACCTCACTTTCTCCTCAGGAGTGTTGCTGAACAAAGACCTTGGAGTGCAGGTTCATAGCTCCTTGAAAGTGGAGTCACAGGTAAACAGGATAGTGAAGAAGGCATTTGGCATGCTTTCGTTTATTGGTGAGAGTATTGAGTACAGGAGTTGGGAGGTCATGTTGCGGCTGTACAGGACATTGATTAGGTCACTTTTGGAATATTGCATGCAATTCTGGTCTCCCTCCTATCGGAAGGATGTTGTGAAACTTGAAAGGGTTTAGAGAAGATTTACAAGGATGTTGTCAGGGTTGGAGGATTTGAAGTTATAGGGAGAGGTTGAATAGATTAGATTAGAATACTTACTTCGGCCCAACAAGTCCACACCGACCCTCTGAAGAGTAGCCCACCCAGACCCAATCCCCTAAATTTACTCCTTCACCTAACACTATGGGCAATTTAGCATGGCCAATTCCCCGAACCTGCACATCTTTGGATTGTGGGAGGAAATCGGAGCACCCAGAGGCTGGGGGTATTTTCCCTGGAGCGTCAGAGGCTGAGGGGTGACCTCATAAAAGGTTTATAAAATCATGAGGGCATGGATAGGATAAATAGATAAAGTCTCTTCCCTGGGGTGGTGGAGTTCAGAACTAGAGGACATCCGTTTAGGGTGAGGGGAAAGATAAAAAGATATCTAAGGGGCAACTTTTTCACACAGAGGGTGGTACGTGTTTGGAATGAGCTGCCAGAGGAAGTGATGGAGGCTAGTACGACTGCAACATTTAAAAGGCATCTGGATGGGTATATGAATAGGAAAGGTTTGGAGGGATGTGCGCCGGGTGCTGGCAGGTGGGACTAGATTGGGTTGGGATATCTGGTCGGCATGGACGAGTTGGACCGAAAGGTCTGCTTCCGTGCTGTACGTCTCTGACTCCATGATTCTATAAGCCGTTCTTGAGATGATTCTTGTGCTGATCAAAATGCTCCTTCTCGGTTGCCCTTCTCCAGAAGTTCCACTATTTTGCAAGAATAGTGGCTGGTTCACTTGTATAAACGATGCCTGACTTATTGATTAAAAATCATAGTTTACATAAACTATTGAAGTAAAGATAAAATGTTTTTTTGTCAGCCCTAAAGTGACTTTCCCTGCAGAGAACAGAGAGTGCTCCTGAGCTGGTGGTGACTTCCCTATATTTTGTTCATAACCCCAAAAAGTTCAGCCACCTGAGAATCAGTCACAAAGGTAGTTGTGAAGCAGAAGCTTGTTGTCCACAACCAATCAGCTACTGGTACCAACCAAAGCTCCATCTGAACACAAATGCTTGGTTCCAGTTCATCTGCAACCAAACTTTGATCACTGCTCAAACAAGCAGCTGTGTAAACAGTGCTTACAATTAGCATCAGTTACTTGTTTTCAAAACATGCAGCAATCCTTGTGTTTTTTAAAATGCAGTTCTATCTGCATTTCAGTTCACAATTAAAAACACAGAAAAATAAAGAGATTGGTCTTGATATTACAATTATTCATGCAAATTACAAATGACAGCCCACATGTACTACAGTCATCTGACAAAACAGGTAAGACTGGAATATCCTGGGTGTTCAGACAAATCAGAGCCCACAGAGGAGAACAAATGCACTAAAAACATTTCAACTCAACATGCATCACTTGCTTGTTGCACGATCCTCCACAACCTAAACGTACCTTCTTTTTATGGAAAAATACAGCTGCCATGAATTATGGAACTTCATAGAACCCTCTACTGCATGAAGTAGGCCAACTGGCCCATCAAGTCCACACCAACTTTCTAAAGAATAGCCCACCCTTTAACCCTGCTAATCTAGCTAACTTGTACATCTTTAGACTGTGGGAGGAAACCAGACACCTGATGGAACCCCACATGGACACAAGGGGGGCATGCAAATTCAACACAATTACCCAAAGATGGAATTGAACTGAAGTCCCTTGTGCTGTGAGGCAGCAGTGCTAACCACTAGGCCACTGTGCCAACTTGTTTGAGAGAGGAGCAAAACTTTAATTTTTACTCACCAGGCTATTGTTTTGGAACAAGGAAACAAAGCACCATTTAATGAAAGAAACCAACAAATGCCTCACACAAAGTGAAATACTGCAGATGCAGGAAATCTGAAATAAAAGCAAAGTGCTGTGGCAACTCAAAAGGTCTGGCAGCCTCAATGAAGATAGATGTAGAACTAACGTTTTGAATCCTATACAACGTCTTCATGTTTAGGTTTTCCAGCACTGTCATTTTCATGGCTCTTCAGCTGTTGACAGTGTCAAATTATAAATTCACTGCATAACAGTGATGACAAATTTTAATTTCATTCAACATCCCAAATAGCTTGTCTGACACTTTCCTTGAAGCCAGTGGTTTTTTTTGAAAACGCATGCTAATACAAGTTAATTAGATACTATCATAAGTGTTAATTTGCTAAATCTTCCCGTGGCACTCAGCTGTTGCTCTCAACATGACACATTTAAACAGCATCGACAGCAGATATTCAAATTTGGTTATCTGTCGAGAGATTCCAGGTTGGATTCATTTCTCGTTTCGTTTTATTCGCGATTAATTAACAAGCATGTGCGGAGTTTTAACATTTGGAACCGAGTTAAAGCTGTGCTCCAGGGACCCTGTAGTACAATGTTAGCGTCCCTGCCTTTGAGTCAAAAATGTGAGTTCAACTTCCACTTGAGGTACATCCTAACACATCTGAACGGGATGATCAACAACATCTATAACTCTGCCCCAACAATGCTGCATTCCATAATTCTAGTATGGGAAGAAGTGGACTTACCTTAACGATTGAGGATTTAAGAAATCGATTTCGTTTTTCAACAGAATTCGAGGGGACAGGGCAAGGTTTATGAGGTATGTGTTTCCGGCCGCTGAAATATGGACTGTGTGTGTCCCCTTCTCCTGGAGGGTAGGTGTCGCGGAGACATCGCTGGCTCCGAGGCTCGACTGCCCCAATACAACCTGCAGACTCTCTCACTCAGCAAGCGTCAGGTTGCAATGTAACAACATACAGCAACTGTATCGTTTTTGCCTGCTACCCGACTTCATTGCCGACCAGCTCGCTCCTTCCCCTCAAATACACAAAATAGATTTTTTTTCCCCCTCCGTCTGGTATATTTATCCGCTTTGCAGCCCAGCAATCTCCAACTACTGCATCCTTGAACACATTTTCCCCACCCACACCGACCACTTTACGGCAAGGCTGTAAAGTTCCCCCAAAAAACACACACACGCACAAAGCCTCTGCTCCGTCTGCAAATGTTGTCGCAAAAAGAGACTCCGAGAGCAGACGCAGCACTTCGATTGATATCACTGACAGATGTCTGAAAGAGTCGGTCATTGAGTCGTTTGTCAGTTTAGAATATTCCTGGAAAAAAAGACACATTTGAGCTTCGACAAAATGTGTCTATTTTTCAGTAATACTGTAATCAAGTCAGTGGATTCCTTTGGTGCTGTGCATTTATTGAACACTTTAGGCCGCGGATGAACTAGACTGCAGCGGTATTTGGTAAAGAATACAGTACACGGTATTCCTCACTTAATCGGGGAACCGGTTTTCTTTTGACAAAATGGCATCCCTTCGCATGTTCTCCTGTATTTGGATGGTATTTGGGAAATGAAAGTGCTGGAGCTCCAATGTACAGGATGGGTCAGACCAGTACGTGCCACAAGTTGTATTGGGTTTTCCTTTTTGGATACGTCAATTTTCCTTTGCTTTTCTCTCCACCGATCTGTAACAATTTACTCACCATCCGAACCCATTTTTTTAAAAGTTAAGATTCCCTACAGTGTGGAAACAGGCCCTTTGGCCCAACCAGTCCTCCAAAGAGTAACCCACCCAGACCTATTCCCTCTGACTAATGCACCTAACACTATGGGCAATTTAGCATAGCCAAACCACATGACCCGCACATCTTTGGACTGTGGGAGGAAACCCACGCAGACATAGGGAGAAAGTGCAAACTCCACACAGATAGTCACCCGAAGCTGGAATCAAGCCTGAGACCCTGGTGCTGTGAGGCAGCAGTGCTAACCACTGAGCCACCATGTGTAATCATCTTTCCACATCACCTGTTTCCCCTGACTACTTTTTGTTCATGTAATAGTTACAGTACAGTAATGTTTATGGCAATTCCAGAAATTTTCTGTTGTCAACAATGATACCTCTGAAAGATAATTTGGATTAATTGTTGGGGTCTTTCTAATGATTCAGAGTAACAACTTGTATTTGTGTAGCGAATTTATAGCATGGTAAAATGCTCCAATCTTATCACAAGAGCTTTCAATTTTTCAGTAAAGCACATAAGGAGATTGAGTTTTGCTAAAAAAACACATCTTGTGGAAACAGTTCATTTCTACTAGTCAGCATGCTGAACTCATTAAAATATTGTTCTCCTTTACATTAGTATTCATGAGTGAAAGATGGAAAGCTTCAACAAAAAATCTATTTTTCAGAAATTCTCAATTCTATACTACTAAACAACCACAAGGAGATTTTAGTATCATAAAAAAGTTACAATCCTGAGGGAAGTTAGTTCTACTTCCCTGGAGGACACACAGGACTCCTTGGCAGATGCATTGTTTCAACCTTTTCCTGCTCAACTGAAGTTCTGCTGAAAGGTGCCTTTGCAAAATAAGTCTGGAGAAGGATGCAATGGTTTTTGTTGAGGTTTGACCTGACCAGCTCCATGACCCAGTACTGTGTTGTATGGTCTGTTTCCCAGGGTGCACACTGAGACAAACCTCAGTTGCACCCCATCAACTTGGTGAAAGATGCTCTTTGGTCTGCCTGAAATTTGTTGGTCTTCCAGAGCAAGGAGTTGACTTTGACAATGTTGCAGACTTGCACATTCCAATGTCCAGGATTATGTGTGCTAAAGCTTGGGACAGCTGCTGCTAAGGTGCAGTGGGGAAAGACAACTGAGTAAGGTCTTTCTGCCGAAGTTAAATGGAGGTCTGTATAGTTCTGGGACCTTTTTGGTGCCTCAAATATATGTAAACAAAATCTCGTACAAATAAAAAGTGCTTTTTGGTTTGTTTGCTGCATAGAGTCAAACTCCAATGTTTATTTCTTAATATTATCTACAAAACTGAACTGCTTTATGTATGCAAATAATGATATTTTTATAAGTTATATTTTTGAAATAAAAACAAGTTCTTTCTATCTTGGCTCTATTTTCTCCCCACTTGTCTAATCTCATTCATGATTCTTCTGATGTCTTACATCAATAAAATATATTACAACACAATACAGCACAAGAACAGGTCCTTTGGCCCAACAAGACACACCGATTCCTAATCCTTATTTAGGCCCACTTCTTATTACCCATACATGGTTCCTTTGCCTGGTGTCGGAGTCCAGAACTGGAGGGCATAGGATTAGGGTGAGAGGGGAAAGATTGAGATGTAAGGGGCAACTTTTTCACACAGAGGGTGGTACGTGTATGGAAGGAGCTGCCAAAGGAAGTGGTGGAGGCTGGTAAAATTGCAACATTTAAAAGGCATTTGGATGGGTATATGAATAGGAAGGGTTTGGAGGGATATGGGCTGGGTGCTGGTAGGTGGGACTAGATTGGGTTGGGATATCTGGTCGGCATGGACGAGTTGGACCGAAGGGTCTGTTTCCATGCTGTGCATCTCTATGACTCTATTCACCTTCCGTTCATGTGCCAATCAAGATATGCCTTAAATGTTGCTAATGTATCTGCTTCCATCACTTCCACTGGCAGTGTATTCCAGGCACCCACCAGCTTTTTGTGAACAACTTTCCCCACACTTTGTCCCTAAATTATCTCTCTCTCACCTTGAACTTGTCCCTTCTTGAGTTGATCTTTCCACCATACAAAAAAAACAATCACTTAGATCCTTTCTATGCCTCTCATAATTGTGTATACTGCCATCAGGTTGCCCTACAGCTTCTGGTCTTTCCAGTGAAACAATCAAAGTTTATCCAAACTCTCCTTATAACTAAAACCTTCCAGACCCACTAGGCAATATCTGTACCCTCTTCAAAACATCCATATACTTCTGGTAGTGTGGCAACTGGAACTGCCTGTAATGTTCCAAATGTTGCCTAACTAACTTACCAACTTTTATATTTGATGTTTTGGCTGATGGCTGATGACCACCTTATCCACCTGCGTTGCCATTTTCAGGGATCTGTGGACCTGTACACCCAGATACCTCCTTCAATGCTCTTAAGGATTCTGCCATTTATTGTATGATTCACAGCTGAATTTGATCATCCAAAAAGCATCACCTCACATTTGTCTGGATTAAACTCCATCTGCTATTTCTCTGCCCAATCTATTTCCCACTATCCTTTGACAATCCTTCTGATTATCTGAAACTCCATCAACTTTGGTATCATCCGCAAACTTACTAATCAGACCACCTATATTTACTTACAGATCATTTATATATTACAGATAACAAAGATTCCAACACTGATCCCCACTAGTTACTGATCTCAACTTGTAAAGCACCCTTCCACCACTACTCTCTGTCTTCTATGACTGAGACAGTTCTGTATCCAAAGCATCCTCTGGCTCCACACAAATCTTTCCCTAGCTACCCATTTGCTCCTAATATATGTATAAAATTCCTTGGGATTCTCCTTAGCCTTGATGGCCAAGAGATTTTCACAGCCCCCTTTAGCCCTCTTAACTCCCCATCTAAGCTCCTTCCTACTTTCTCAATGTTCTTCAAAGACTTTGTCTGGTTTTAATTGTCTGGAAGTTTAGGTATGCTTTCTTTTTTGACTAAGCTGATAATTTCCCCAAGGTAAAAACAATGACTGCAGATGCTGGAAACCAGATTCTGGATTAATGGTGCAGGAAGAGCACAGCAGTTCAGGCAGCATCCAAGGAGCTTCGAAATCGACGTTTCGGGCAAAAGCCCTTCATCAGTCATCCAACATTCCCGAAAACTGCTATTTCTGTCCTTCATTTTCACAGGAACATGCCAGTACTGCACTCTAATCAACTGGTCTTTAAATGACCTGTACATGTCAGATGTGGATTTAATGTCAAACAGCCACTCCCAATCCACATTCTTCAATTCTTGCCTAATTCAGTTACAGTTGGCCTTTCCCAAATTAACACCTTCATTCAAGGTCATCTCTTGTATCTGAAAACTTACAGAATTATGATCGCTAGTGCCAAAATGCTCCCCCACTGAAACTTTGATCACCTGGCCAGGTGATCCAACAGATCATTGATTCAATAATTTCCAGTTTTCATTTTCTAGCTCCCTCCTCTTCACCATGGATGTGCAATCTCTCTATACATCCATTTACCGTTGGGATGGTCTCAAAGCTCTCTGCTTCTACCTTGAAAAGAAGTCTGTACACTCTGAATGCACAACTACCCTCCTTAGTCTGGCTGAGCTTGTTCTCACATTGAACAATGTCTCCTTTAACTCAAATAGAAAATTACGTGAAAATCTCAGCATGTCCGGCAGCATCTGCGGAAAGAAATCAGAGTTAACGCTTTGGGCCAAGCGAAAGAGCAGCACCCGAAATGTTAACCCTGATTTCTCTCCACAGCTCCTGCCTCACCTGCCAAGATTTTCCAACAATTTCTGTCTTTGTTTCAGATTTCCAGTATCTGCAGTTCTTACATTTTTTTTCTCTTTCACCTCATCTTATTTTCCCTGAGTCAAAGGTCTGGCTGTTGGATACCCATATTGGTTCCATCTATGCCTTTCTCTTTGTGGGGAATGTTGAACATTCCTTGCTCCAGTCTTCCATGGCCACCATTTACAACTTTTTCTCTAGTGCATGGATGATACCTTCAGTGTTGCTTCCTGCTCTCATTCAAACATTTTATCAGTTTTACTTCCAATCTCCATCCTTTTCTCACTGTCACTTGATCCATCGTTGACCATTCCCTGATTTGATTTAATTGTTTTGATTTCTAAGGATAGATTTTCCCCCAATATCTATTGTATGTCCACCAACTCCCAGATTTATTTCAACTACATCTCCTCACACCCTGCTTCCTACAGGATTCCATTCCATTCTCCTAGATTCTCCATCTCTATAACATCTATTCTGAAGATACTACTTTCCTCTGAACTGTCTCCGACATGATGTCCTTTTTCCTCAACCAAGGATTCACCCCCATTGTGGTTGACAGGGCCTTTAGCTGCGTCCAATCCATCTCTTGCACTTCTGCCCTCACTCCTTCCTCCCCTTTCGAGAACAACAATAATTTTCCTCTTGTCCTTACTTCAAATCCCACTTGTCTTTACAATAAAATAATCATTTTATGCTGTTTCCATCAGCTCCAGCAGATGCCACTATCAAACTCATCTTCCTCTCCAATCCTTTGTCAGCATTCCACTGTGACACTCTTGTCCACTCCTCCATCACTCCCTACACTTCCTCACTACACTATGAAACTTGCCTATGCAATCACAGAGGTATAACCTTTGCTCACTCATCTCCTCCCTCTTCTCTGTCCAAGATCCCAAACACACCTTCCAGATGAAGCAGCAATTCACTTACACTTCTTTCAATCTAGTCTACTAAATTCACTCCTCATAATGTGGTCTCCTTTACATTGCCAAGACCAAACATAGACTAGGTGACTGCTTTGTGGAACACTTCTACTCTGTAGGAATGACCATGACCTTCCATTTGCTTGCTTTTTGAATAAACCATCTTGCTTTCATGCTAATATTTCTGCCCTGGACCTGCTGGAATTTTCCAGCAAAGCACATCACAAGCTCAAGGAACATAACCTTACTTTTGAAATAGGCACTTTACAACTGCAAGGTCTCAATATTGAATTCCATAATTTCAGAAACTGATCACATTGTCATTCTCCATTTTTTAAATGTTCTCTCCCCTGCATGCCCTCCACCGCCTTGCTTGTGTCTCGTTTACTTTGCCCTTAGGATGCACTCTCTCCCTTTCACATCTTACTCTAGTCCCATCTTACTTTGTTTTTCCCCTTTCTTCACCATAAACAACTCCTTTCTCTTTTGCCGTGGGCATCTGCCTCCCCAGAGGTAAAAAGCAGAGGGCTTTTGCCCGGAATGTCGATTTTGCTGCTCCTTGGATGCTGCCTGACCTGCTGTGCTCTTCCAGCATCACTAATCCAGAAACTGGAAGAGAACTGTCAAGTGTAGTCTGCTACTTGGAACATTTTTCAGTTCTGAAGATGAATCAGAATGGACCTGAAACACTAATTCTAATGCTCTCTCTGGAGCTACTGCCAGACCTGCTGCTGTTCTCCACCATTCTCTGTGTTTGCCCCAATTCCTTCACCTTTTCCTGTGTTTAAGGCAAATGTTACCACTAGGTGGGGCATCAAGCACGCATGCACAGAATCACAGCACTGCAGTGTTATGTCAGAAGGATATAAGGGGAAAGAGGAGCAATTGATTGAACAGACACTAAATTCGGGTGGGGTAGGATCCAAGCCTCAGAGTGCTTAACAGTTATTCAATGTAATTCTGACTAAATAAGAGACAGTGTGTAAATGGGATGGTTGAGGTTTGTCTGATGCTCTGTGTCTTCTCTGATCTGGAACTATTATACTGACACTTCTATGCATTGGCATTGCATACTGTACTTGCATTACAGGATGCACTGGCAACAACCATTGAAAGGCTGCAGTTGGACACGTTATGCTCAAAGATACGCACTCTGTTCACAAGTTCTGAGGAAGGGTCATGCGACTCAAAACATTAACATTGATTTCTCTCCACAGATGTTGCCAGATCTGCTGAGCTTTTCCAGCAATTTATGTTTTTTGTTTCTGATTTACAGTATCCACAGTTCATGTGGTTTTATCCAGTTCACAGACTGGACTAGGCTGCATCTTAGGGAAGCTTGTTTGCTGTCTGAGCACTTGCTCACCTGGCTCCTACCCGCTTTCCCACAGCATCCCTGCCTTGCCTTTCTATGCCAATCAGCACAGTCACAGAAACAGGCAGCTGCTTGCTGTTAAGAAGTCTTCAGACTGGGGATGGTATATCTTGTAGAACATCAATGTGCTATGTTGACCTCAGACCCTTACCCTGTGTCAGCAGCATGTGTAGTGTGCAGGCAGGCAAGTTTCAGAGCTTTGGGTGCAGTCCTCACTGAGTCCACTGAGGCAACAGCCTGTCAGGGGGTCCTGGCACTGTAAGTTAAGGGTAGTCTCTCATACCAGTCAAGGGAGTTGATCATGGTTAGGCATCTGGTTATGGTGTGCATACCTCTGCTGTCAACAATGTGGGTTACAGTCAGTGCATTGCTTCTGTAATCACAAGTCCGCAGAGTGGTCGGACAAACTTAGTTGGGGTGATGTATTGGCACCAGTCAGTAGTCTGGGTACATCTTGTCCAGGGCTCTCCATTCATGTTGGTTAAGGGTTGAGCCATGGTCAATTTATTGAGTCCATCTGCAGAAACTAAGAGGAAAGAGGGGTGCAAGTGTGGCCATTCCTGCAGGTCTTGGCAGTTAAGTCTTTAGGACAGAAGATTGCAAGCTCTGAGCAAGAGTGCAGTATAATTGTGAAGAGGACAGTAAGAATTGCAAGAGGGATTACAGTAAAGAACAATTTGGAAGGTGTAATAGTGAGTGGTGTGGCTGGTCATCTACAAACTGGAGCAACCTAGTTACAAGGGGGTAGGGGCAATGAATGACCATATAGGTATGTTCACCTCATATACCCTGGGGCTGGTTGGAAAACATAGGTGGATGTTGGTGTATGTTAATGGATTTGTGCAAGGACTTGGAGAAGCATGAAGTACTTGGGAATAATGGGATGAGTTATAAGAAAGCCATGGACAAGGAGTGGTCACTCAGTTGCTTTCCATTATGCTGGAAATCAAAAGTGCATAATGGGGAAGAAAACATCTGGAGCACATGCAATATGGGAGGCATTAGTGACCTGAGTTGTTAGGGATGGGGCTGCAGCAAACACTGATCATAGGGAAAGAACATTGGTCATGTGTCCATTCAATGTATAGCACACAAGCACGCAGGCTGTCTACCCCCTTAGGCAATCGTACAGAATTGTTCCTCTTTGTGGTGAAGCTTAGGCTTTAGGTTACACTCTAGGTGAGAAACAAAGTTATACATATATAATCCCTATAGATACCACGCACTTAAATTTATTGAGCGCACACTGGTGGAAAAGTCATGCCCTTCCCCAGCAAAAGGGGTTGGATAGACTCTCCATTCCCAAATATGACAATAAACTTATCTGCTACATTTGAGAGGTAGGAAGTTACTTTTGCCGTTGACAAGATTGCCTCATAACTGTCATGGACCTTGTTCAGTTCCCCTGCTCCCACCACTATGTTTTTACAGACATTACAGCTACAGTCAAAATCACAGCTTTGTCTGCCATACTCTCATTTCAGCTCCATTTGCAATATTGACCTGGTGAACCCTGATAAACTCTATGGTTTATTTAAATTCCAGGAATCCACCAGAAGGTGTTCCATCTTTTAGCATGAAAGAACATCGTCTTCTAGGCATTACTTCCACTCTTGGATACCTTCCTTTCTGGCCTGGTGTGGTGGCAAGATCCCTTTTCATTCTTAGCTGTTCCATTTGACCTTTTTTTTTTGCACCATCCCACTATCTATCTTTCTCAGGTTTGCGGTGACGATGACAGAAAGGGTTTCTCTTGGAATAATGGCTTGTGGACAATGTTGTAATTGTCATCTGGCTGTTGGAACCTTTTGGTCCTCTAGGAAGGATTGATGTACGGAGTGAATTTTTAAATTCTTGAGGGAAAATTACCTCCCTGAAGTTTTAATATGTGGAGTCTACTTCAAATGTTCGCTTCCAATGATCACAGGCTAATTGTTTTACTCTCTCAAATTCTACGAGTCTGCCCAGGCCACTTTCAAAATTGCTGGCTATAAGCCCTAGTGACTAACTCATAACACAGAGGATTGTCTTTTTTGGCCCTTCCATAATCTGTTTCCTCAGAAATTATGAATTCTTCAGAACTTTGTGAGTTTCGTACAAGAGCAAGATCGTGCAACCTACTCTCTGTAAGCAGTGTCCAGCTTTCTACATTCCAGTTTAGCAATGTTCTTGAAACAAAATGAAAAATACATTAAATTCCCTTTGTCAAATTTCTCAAATGTTTGAGAAATGATTTGGTGACAGATCTCTCCCCATCTGTAGTACCACAGAATTCATGGAGATCCTCCTTTCTTAGTTCCAATATATACAAATGTATAATCTTTTCTCATTCCTTTCTCCCTTGCCCCTCTGCTTTTTCCTTTCAAAGTGTCCTTTCTCTTAAATTTTCCTATCTTTTTCTCTCTGAAATGCTTTCTTTTTTACTTTTTCTCCCACGTCTTCTGAACATCATGTTATCCTCTTCTGTTTGAACTCAATCCTTACTAATGCCACCTGGTCCACTTCCAGTACAACACTTCCCTCTTACTCCTAATTTAATACGGAGATGTTGACTGCTAACTTTATGATTTCTTTTGTCTTAGCTTTTGATCTAAATTTTTTCTTCAACCGTCCAGCTTCACTTTCCAGTTCATCAGTGAGCTATGTCTTTAAGGTATTAAAATGTATCCCACTCTGCTACAAAACACATTTGATTCAAAACTAGATACAGAGGAACCTTGATTATCCGAAGGACACAGGCGGGGAGTATTTTGTTTGGTTAATCAAATGCTGGATACTCGAATGCCAGATAACATAGTTAGCCAAGCATTGGGACCTTGCGATCTTGTCCGGATAATCCGAAATTCGGTTAATCAAATGCCAGATAATTGAAGTTCATCTGTACTTCAAGAAACCTCTACCGGCATTTTAAAAAGAAAATACCCCTCCCCCCCACTTCCAATTACACATTTTTGTTTATGGCTTATTATGACATTTGTTATGACTGAGGTTAGAGAGGAACAGTTTTCTTTTTCTCGTCACTGTCCTTCGCTTGTTAAAATAAATTAAGTTTAATCAGATTGGACATTATGGTGAATTATTTGGGTCATGGATGAGGGCTCTTGTGGTGCAGTGGTAATGTCCTTACAACTGAACCAGAAGGTCTGGGTTCAAGTTCTGGATTAAAGTAGCAGGACAGATAGATTTTTAATTCTATTTTATTTAACTCATTCTTGGGAAGAGGGCATCATTAGCTCAGCCAGCATTTACTGCCTATCCCAGGAGGTAGTTAAGAATCTACCACATTGCTAAAGGTCTGGAGTCCAGGCAACAATGGCAGTTTCCTTCCCTTAAAGAAATTAGTAAACCATGGATTTTTTCTAACAATTAGACTATTCATTCCAGATTTTTATTCAATACAAATTCCATCATCTGCCATTGCAGGATTTGAATATGGTCTCCAGAACATTTCCTGGGTATTTGGATTAACAGTCCAGTAATAAAGACCAGTAGGCCTTCCCATAACATGGAATTGGAGAAATAAAGTGGTTAAGGAGACATGAAATACTTGCCTTTATTGGATAAGACATAGAGTTTAAGAGCAGGGAGGTGATGCTGGCACTGCATAAAATGTTGGTTAGGCCACGGAAAGAGTATCATGTGCAGGTCAGGAATCCACATTATAAGCGGGAGGTGATTGCACTGGAAAGGGTGCAGAGGTGATTTACCAGGATGCTGCCTGGGCTGGAGAGTTTTAGATATTGAGAGAGATTGGACAGACTGGGGTTGTTCTTTAGAGCAGAGGAGACTGAGGCAGAACATGATTGAGATATATAAAATTATGAGGAGCAGAGACAAGATGGATGGGAAGAACATTTTCTCCTTGGTGGATGGATCAATGGCCGAGGCATAGATTTAAAGCAAGGACATTTAGCGGGGATGTGAAGAAAACCTTTTCCATCCAGAGGCTGGTGGGAATCTAAACTCACTGACAGTAAGTGTAGCTAAGGCAGAAACTCTTATAACATACTGCACTGGAGAGTGTCCAGTGGAGATTCCCATGGATGATCTCTGGAATGGTAGGCCTAACATATGATGATTGGCTGAGGATCCTGGGATTGTATTCAATAGAGTTTACAAGGTTTAGGGAATATCTAATAGAAACTTAAAAGATAATACATGGATTAGAAAGAGTGGATGCTGGGAAGTTGCTTCCGTTAAGCGGGGAGACTAGGATCCATGGGCACAGCCTTAAAATTAGAGAGGGTCAATTTAGAATGGAAATGAGGAGACATTGAAGGGCTTGTGCCGAAACGTCCATTTTCCTGCTCCTTGGATGCTGCCTGACCTGCTGTGCTTTTCCAGCACCACTCTAATGTAGACTCTGATCTCCAGAATCTGCAGTCCTCACTTTTGCCTAGACGTTTCTTCAGCCAGAGAGTGGTGGGCCTGTGGAATTCATTGCCATGGAGCGAAGTGGAGGCTGGGACATTGGGTGTCTTCAAGGCAAAGATTGATAAATTCTTGATCTTGCACGGAATTAAGGGCTATGGGGACAGTGCGGGTAAGTGGAGTTGAAACACCCATCAGCCATGATTAAATGGCAGAGTGGACTCGATGAGCTGAATGGCCTTGCTTCCATTGCTATGTCTTATGGTCTAACATTTAAGGAATATTTAGATGTATACTTGCGATGCAAAGGTATGGAAGGCCATGGGTCAAGTGCTAGTAAATGGGATGAGAAGTGTTAATGGTTGTTTTGACCAGTGTAGACTCAATGAGCCAAAGGGCTTTTTTTACTGTGCTGTAGACCTTTATGACTTTATAACAAAGTTCCACCTGCTCCAGGTATGTGTCATAATGTGTCTGAACAGGTTGGTGATTAAAAGTATTGATAGATCTCAGATTATATTAGGTATAGTATTAAGAAAAAGTCTGTCAGATTTCTTTATTTGACAGCAAATAGTTAATTTATTATCAAAAATGCACTTACTTAAACAAGAATCGAAATATCATTGACAATTTAGATGATGCAAGTATATGCTTACAACAAATATACCCTTTTTAAAAATCTAACACATCAACAAGCACAAACGCAAGTCTGAGGAGAGAGAAAAAAAAAGCTGTAAATTGTTAATTAATTAATTGAAGAAATAATAGTTAAACTTAAAAAAAAGTCATAGATTGTCCCGAATGGTGTTCTGATCTTGAAGTTAGTCTGAACACACACCAGCTGCTGGCTTGGAATGTCATTCTGGAACAGTGGTATTGGTTGAATTTCCTTTGCTTTGGACGGGGAGGTGGATTCCAACGAAGCCTCTCCAGGAATCCTCCATGAAGTGTGAAGATGTATACTGGTACATTTTTAGCTTATGCACTTTTCTGAGGGAAGTTACAAAGAAAGCAAGATGGAACTGTTATTTTTCAGGGAGGTCAAATTCACTTCTTGAAATGAAATAGTCTCATAAAATGTATCTTGTGTCCCTTAAGACTTTAAAACACAAGAGTAGAAGTAGGCCATTCAGCCCATCAAGTCTGCTCCACCATTCAATGAGATCATGGCTGATCTATTAATCCTCAAATTCAAATTTCCTGCCTTTTCCTATAATCACTGATTTCTTTACTAATTGCAAATTGCCTATCTCAGCCTTGAATACATTTAACAACCTAAGCTTTACAAGCCTCTGCAATAAAGGATCCAACAGATTGACCACCATCTGTAAGAAGTAATTCCTCCTCAAATCTGCCTTAAATTGCTGCTTTCTTATTATGAGATTATGCCTTCTAGTCTTAAACATTTTCATGGGGCAACAATCTCTCCAAATCTATCCTGTCAAGTGCCCTACAACTCTGTATGCTTCGATAAGGTCTCACTCATTCTCCTAAACCCCAATAAGTATACACCCAACATGCTTAATCTCTCACTTGTGTGAACCTGTGTACTAGCTTTTTATGATTCACACGTGAAGATCCCGCTGTTTTACCACTTCCTGAAAATTTCTCAGTTTAAATAATATTTAGATCATTTATCCTGCCTACCAAAGTACACAATCTCACATTTGCCCACATTATTTTCCATCTGCTAGATTTTTGCCTACTTAGGGCGGCATGGTGGCACAGTGGTTAGCACTGCTGCCTCACAGCACCAGAGACCTGGGTTCAATTGCCGCCTCAGGCGACTGATTGTGTGGAGTTTATACATTCTCCCCGTGTCTGCGTGGGTTTCCTCTGGTGCTCCGGTTTCCTCCCACAATCCAAAGATGTGCAGGTCAGGTGAATTAGCCATGCTAAACTGCCCGTAGTGTTAGGTGAAGGGGTAAATGCAGAGGTATGGGTGTGTTGCGCTTCGGTGGGTTGGTGCGGACTTGTTGGGCCAAAGGGCCTGTTTCCACACTGTAATCTAATCTAATCTTAATCTATGTATATCCCTTTGCTCTTTGTCCATTTGTGTCATCCACAAACTTGGTGATAGCACATTCACTTTCATCATGTAAGTCATTAAAATATATTATGAATAATTGTGGTTCCAGCACTGATCCCAGTGACACTCCTTGAATTATAAGTTGCCATCCTGAAAATGTCTCCTTATCCTACTTCACTGGGAAGGAGGATGCTTGGATTCTGGAGAGAGGTAGTGAGCACTTGGTGGAGAGGAGATATGCATTTGCAAGAGGGTGATGAGGATTCTGCTGAATGGTGACTTGGAAGGTTGTTATGGACCAGGCCAGACTCCCTCAAAACATTTCAAGGAAGCAGCCCAGACCCTAACTTTGCTAGTTGTTTTAAGCAGGTATAGTTTGGATATTCCAGAAGGGATGCAGCTGGCCTAACCACTTAGCTTTAAACAAAACAGAATTTTACAAGATTACCAAATAAAACATAAATAAAAGAGAACAGAATAGAGAATATCTTAACCTATCTGAAAACCCAACAGATTATCCCAATTTAATGATGCTCTTCCAAATGTTTGTAACAATCCCCATAAATGCCCTTTGGCACAAAAGGAAAAATCAAGCACAGGGTCTTACAGGAGAGAGAGAGATGGCAGCACGGAACACCCAATTCCAGATAGCTGTTTCTTGGATCAGCAACCTCAAACTGACCTGATTGCTTTCAGTGAACAGCCAGATTGCCAAAACCAAACCAAAGCAAACCAGAAAAAAGCTGAGCTGGGAGAACTGGCCATTCCCCTTTCACTTGTACAAGTGTTTTTTTTAAAGCATTCTCAAATAGATTAACCCCAGACATTTTGGAGTCTGGGTCTTTACTACCTCCTGAACAAAAAACCAAGGACATGTAATCTTGTTAAAGGAGCAGCCTCATCACAAGATGCTTATGCAATCAGCACTGAAACCAACTGATTGGCTGAGGCCTTTGACATCATTGGTTAGAGAATCTATGCCTACACAGCGCATGTAAAATACACAACTGTTCCTGGCTATTTGACTCGGGGAATTACAATCAGAATCGCACAATGGTTACAGGAGAGATGAAGGCCTTTTGCTTATGGTCTTTGTGCTGGTTCTGTGAAGGAGCAATTCTCTCTCAAGTTCTCCTTGCAGCATTCTTTTTAAAATAATAATCCACTTCTCTCTTTACTACCTTGATCGAACCTATCTCCATGACCTTCTCAGACGATGAATTGCAGATCCTAACCACTCAATGCAGGAAAGAAGTTTTCCATGTCACTATTGCTTCTTTGCCAAATACTCTAAATCAAGGGTGATCAGCTCTTGGAGAATAGCTTAAGGGCCATCTTTGAATATGAGCTTGAATGAGTGGTTTTTAATCAGGAAATGGTGGAGCTGTGATACTGGAGAACAGTATTGGTGAAGCTATAAGCTTTTCTAAGCATGAGGTAGTTTGTGCTGGGTACCCTATTGACTGCTCCCGAAAGTCACAGCTCCTACAAGTCATTGCCTTTAACAGCAAACAATGGTTGGAGAGGGGAAATTTCAACTTGTCCAATGACCCAATTTGGATATTGGGATCCAGGATTTCCCCAGGAAGCCTGTCTCTCTTTTCCTGCAAACCTCTAACACTCAGTTCAGACTCCCACCCTCAAGGTAATGGTTCTGGTCTTGTGGTGAATCGTCGTGGATTCCTGGCCTTGAGGTGAATCTTGGCGTGGATTCCCAGCCTCAAGGTGAATCACAGCATGGATTCCCTGCTTGAGGTGAATCTTGGCACAGATTCCTGGCCTTGAAGTAAATCTCAGGGTGGATTTCTGGCCTCAAGGCGAAACTCAACACAGATTCCTCCTCTAGCTTATCTCTCCACGCTTCAGGCTCTATGCCTTTATTCCTGATGAAGGGCTTTTGCCCGAAACGTCGATTTTGCCTGTCCTCGGATGCTGCCTGAATTGCTGTGCTCTTCCAGCACTACTGATCCAGAAACAGATTCCTTGCCTGGGGGTGAACTGATCCAGAAACAGATTCCTTGCCTGGGGGTGAAAACAGTGACTGCACAAATCCAATACAAAATCCATCGCAAGAAGATCTGACCATGTGAGATGAAAAGCTACATTATGGGATGGTCCAAGAAAATCCAGGACTGTTGATCACCCTGCTATATCCTATATCCTCAAGCCTGGAAGTAGTTGCTTCAATGTCTTTGGCACTCTCATATCAAATCAAGATGGTGGTGGAGTAGGGTTCCTGAACTGGAGCTCCTCCACTCCATCCATTTCTTCTTTTTTTCTCATTTCATGTATTTATTTCCTTTCTACTTACTTCCTGTCCTCAGATGACATCAGAAACAAGGAAACAAGTTGAGCCAGCGTGTACTTGAGGTGAAGCCCAGCGCAGACTCTGGCACCAAAGTGAGGCCTAGTGCAGACCCCAGCCTCAAGGTGCAGCACAGCGCAGATACCCGGCTTCAAGGTGCAGCCCAGTGCAGACCCTTGGCTTCAAGGGGCAGCCCAACATGGATTAGAGGTTAACCCGAGCATGGATTCCTGGACTTGAGGTGAAGCTCAGCTCAGACTTCCACCCTCAAGGAAAAGGTCAGCACGGTCTCAAGGACACCTAGAGGTGAAACCCAGCGCGGATTCCCTGCCTCGAGGTGAAACCCAGCGCGGATTCCTGGCCTAGAGGTGAATCTTGGCGTGGATTTCCGGCCTTGAGGCAAATCGCAGCGTGGATTTCCTGCCTCGAGGTGAAACTCGACATGGATTCCCTGCCTCGAGGTGAATCTCGTTGCGGATTCCTGGCCTTGAGGTGAATCGCAGCGTGGATTCCCTGCTTGAGGTGAATCTTGGCACAGAGTCCTGGCCTCGAAGTGAATCAGGGCAGATTTCTGGCCTCAAGGCGAAACTCAACACAGATTCCCTGCCTGGGGATGAAGCCCAGCCTGGACTCCTGGCCTTGAGGTGACTCTCAGTATGGATTCCCGACCTTAAGGTGAAACTCAAAGTGGATTCTCTGCTTCGAGGGGAATCTCAGCTTGGAATCTCAGTCTTGAGGTGAAGCCCGGCGCAGATTCTCTGCCTCGAGGTGAAACTCAGAGCGGATTCCCTGCCTCGAGGTGAAGCCAAGTGCGGACTTAATTGCACTCGGCCTTGAGGTAAAGCCCAGAATGGATTTGAGGACTCTCAGCCTTGACATGAAGCCCAGCGCGGGCTCCTTGCCTTGACGTGAAGCTCAGGCTGCTCTCATCCTCGATGTGAAGCCCAGCATGGACTCCTTGCCTTGAGGTGAAGCCCAGGGTGCTCTCATCCTCAAAGTGAAGTTCCCTGTGGATGCCCAGCCTTGGCGTGAAGCCCAGCGCGGACTCTCAGCCTCAGGGTGAAGCCAAGCGCGGACTCCCAGCCTCGACGTGAAGCCCAGCGCGGACTCCCAGCCTAAAGGTGAAGCCCAGTGTGGACTCCCAGCCTCAGGGTGAAGCCCAGCACAGACTCCCAGCCTCGACGTGAAGCCCAGCATGGACTCCCAGCCTCAGGGTGAAGCCCAGCATGGACTTTCAGCCTCGATGTTAAGCCCAGTGCAGACACCCAGCCTCGACGTGAAGCCTAGCACGGATGCCCAGCCTCGACGTGAAGCTCAACATGGACTCCTTGCTTTGAGGTGAAGTGCAGCATGGACTTCTGGCCTCGAGGTGAAGCCCCATGTGGACTCTCAGCCTCGAGGTGAAGTCCAACGTGGACTCAAGAATTCCAAGCCTCATTGTGAAGCCATCTGTTCTGTCTGCTTTTTTCTCCCCACTCTTTCGCTGCTTTAGAAGGACTGTAATGTTGAAATTTTAACTTTATTTATTTACTTTTCTAATTTACACTGAAGATTTTGTAACTAGGTACTTTTGTACTTAAGATGACGCTAGAAATGGCGACTGTACACTTTTCACAGTACCCATGTATCCCAATATTTGAATACATGTGACAGTAAAACCTAATTCTATTTCTAATCCTTCTGAAAGTGTGGCACCCAAAACTGGAGGGATACTCCAGTTAAAGATGAACTGGTAATCCAAGATGGAGGTCGGGAAAACGTTGTGGCTTTAAGAGCTGCTCCTTTATTGAGGATTTTCTTCAGTGTTGGCACGGATTTCTTCGAATTCTTGAAGCAGTAAGTACTATTTTATAAGCTGTTCATTGTTTTGGAATCTTGGGAAAGATCAAAACAAAGGCTGTTTTAAAATGGGAGGAATTGAGTGAGCAGGTACCACGTGGAAGGTGATCTGCACAGCTGACTGACCAGGTAGTGAACTTTTACAGCTGACTGCTTCTGCTGTTTAACTTCAAGTATCTCTGGACATTCGAGTTCATCTAAGAAAAATAAGCAGTGAAATGCACAGCTGATCTCAGAGTAACTTCAGTATAGGGAACTGCTCACAGCAAGGAAGCAGCTATGTGTTTCTTTTAAAGGCAACCTTATGTTTTTCTTCGTAAATCTAAAATAGTTTTGTTTAAATGTTTATTGAGATCTGTCTCTTGATTTGTGGGCGGCAAGTGGCACTGTGGTTAGCACTGTTGCCTCACAGCGCCAGAGACCCGGGTTCAATTCCCGCCTCAGGCGACTGACTGTGTGGAGTTTGCACATTCTCCCCGTGTCTGCATGGGTTTCCTCCGGGTGCTCCAGTTTCCTCCCACAGTCCAAAGATGTGCAGGCCAGGTGAATGGCCATGCTAAATTGCCCATAGTGTTAGGTAAGGGGTAGATGTAGGGGTATGGGTGGGTTGCGCTTCGGCGGGGCAGTGTGGACTTGTTGGGCTGAAGGGCCTGTTTCCACACTGTAAGTAATCTAATCTAATTAAGGTTTCTTAAAATCAAAAAACATAGGTACTAAGTTATCTACAGCAGTATTTTTAGAGCAGTAAGACTGTGGTATATTCTAGGCCTGTAGATTGTTATTGTGCAAAGATGGTCTTTAGTAGGGTGATGTGCTCTTCCTGTCAGATGTGGGAGATTAGGGAGAATTTCAATGTTACTGATGATTATAATGCAAGAAGTGTGTTTGGTTGTGAATTCTATTGGATCCATGGATAATTTGGAATGGCAGTTAGAGGCAATTAGGAAGTTACAGGGGCCAGAGAGTGTGATAAATGGCATTTTCAGGAAGGTAGAAAAACCACAGTTTCAGTCAGGTAGATGGGTTAGGAAAGTTGGGAGAGGTAGGCAGGTAGTGCATCTCAAACAAGTATGTTGTTTTGGAAAATATAAGGGTGATGGACTCTCAGTGGAATGTAGCACTGACAGACAAGTTTCTGGTACTGAGACTGGCTCTAATGTAATGAAGGGATATGTCAATTTCCAAATGATCGATTGTGATAACAGACTCTCTAGTCAAAGGCACAGACAGACGTTTCTGTAGCTGACAACAAGACATCAGAATGGTGAGTTGCCTCCCTGGTACCAGCGTCAACAGATATCTTGAAGAAGGTGCAGAATGTTCTCAAAGAGGAGAGGGATCAGCAGGAGTTGTTGTACACATTGGAACCAATGACATAAGAAGAGAAAGGGATAAGGTTCTGAGGAGAGAATATAGGAAATTAGACAGGAGGTTAAAAAGTAGGTTCTCAAGGGTAGTAATATCAAGTGCCAATGATATTGATAATGATATGAGAATAGGAATGGAGTAAATGGATGGGGAAGTTGGGGTGTGAGACCCAGATAGATAGTGAGGAATGAGATCAGTGTGAGGCTGATGCAGTTGGGAAAAAGAATAAGTCAAACAGTGAACGTAGGCAGAAGCAAAGTAAACAATGAGTTACTACTGATAAATTAAAGATTTATTTCAGTGCAAGAGACATGACAGGTAAGGTAGATGAACTCAACACTGAGCTGAAAATGTGTAGCTGGAAAAGCGCAGCAGGTCAGGCAGCATCCAAGGAGCAGGAGAATCGACGTGAGGCATGACCCCTTCTTCAGGAATGAAAAAGGGCTCATGCCCGAAACGTCGATTCTCCTGCTCCTTGGATGCTGCCTGACCTGCTGCGCTTTTCCAGCAACACATTTTCAGCTCTGATCTCCAGCATCTGCAGTCCTCACTTTCTCCTAGATGAACTCAACAGCATGGTTGGGAACATGGGATATTATAGTTATTACAGAGACATGGCTCAGACATGGACAGGACTGGCAGCTAAATGTTTTAGGGTTTCGTTGCTATAGGGAGGACAAAATGGAGGCAGAAGAGGGGGAGTGGTGTTTTGATTGGGATACCATTAAAGCTGTATTCCTGACATACGTCCAGGGACATTATTTGGGTGGAACTAAAAATTAAGGAAGAGATGATCACCTTATTGGGATTGCGCTATAGACCTCCCAAATAATCAGTGCAAAATTAAGAAGCAAATTTGTAAGATCTCAGTTATCTGTAAGTGTAATCGGAACACAAGCAGAAACTTTCCTTCTCCACTGGGTCCTAAGCAACTCTCTCTGGTAAAAAAAATACAGTAAATTACCTGCTACACTGGGTCCTAAGCAGACTCTGCAAACATACACCAAACTGCAACCTACCTGCTCCACAGGGTCCTAGGAAGGATCACTTAACTGGAAGCAGTCACAATCCACTCCAACAGACCACCGGATCACTCAAATGTAAGAAACCTGTGGGAAGCAGGGTAAGCATGCCGGCCTGCTAGTGAGACTGAGACTACGCAGTTTCAAGACCCCTCTTCCTAGCTTACTACTAGCAAATGTACACTCTCTGGAGAATAAGATGGACGAACTCAGATCACAACTCAGCTTCCAATGTGAACTGTGGGACTGCTGCCCACTCTGCTTCACAGAAACCTGGCTCAACTCATACATTCCCGACTGCGCACTTTAGACTGAAGGTTTTTCTATCCATCAGATGGACCGTACAGCGTCGTCAGGTAAGACAAAGGATGTATGGATTTGCTTTTTAATCGACAACTTGTGCTGCAGGGACATTGCAACCCTGGGCAGCTATTGCTCCCCAAAACTTTAAATTCCTCACTGTCAAATGCCCCTTCTATCTACCACGGGAATTTACCACTGCTACACTAACTGCTGTGTACATACTGTCACAAACAAAGATTGAGGAAGAGAGAAAGTGAGGGCTGCAGATGCTGGAGATCAGAGCTGAAAATGTGTTGCTGGAAAAGCGCGCAGGTCAGGCAGCATCCAAGGAACAGGAGAATTGACGTTTCGGGCATAAGCCCTTCTTCCGGAAAGGGCTTCCTAAAGATTGAGGAAGCTCTGGATGTGCTGTACTCCACCACTAACACCCTGGAGATGGAACACCTAGACGCCCTGTTTGTTGTAACTGGCGATTTCAACCAAGCCAATCTAAGGAAGTTGTTGCCCAAGTACCACCAGAACATTACCTGCCCCACCAGGGGCCCAAACATTTTAGACCACTGCTACACCACTGTGAAAGATGCCTACCGCTCCATCCCCCGCCCCCATTTTGGGAACTCTGACCACAATGCCGTGTTTCTTCTCCCGGATTACAGGCAAAAGCTCAAGCAGGAGAACCCTTCAAGGATACAGGTCCAGTGCTGGTCAGAGGAGGCAGAGGATTGGTGCTGTCTGGAATCGGCTGATTGGGACATGTTCAAACAGTCCGTAGGTACCTTGGAAGAGTACGCCACCACTGTCACAGACTTTATCAGCAAATGTGTGGAGGACTCCATACTGAGGAAGTCAATCCGGGTGTTCCCCAACAGGAAACCCTGGATTATTCAGGACTTACAGAACTTGCTAAAAACCAGGTGTGAGGCCTTCAGATCAGGACACCCACTCAAATATAAGGAATCCAAGTATGACCTTTGCAGAGCCATTAAGACAGCCAAGGACCAATACTGATCCAAATTAGAGACCCAGACAGACACCCGGCGACTATGGCAAGGACTGAATGACATCACAGGTTCTAAAAGTTGAAGATGAAAGAGAACTGCCAAAAGATCAACAGATGTGGGCTGCTAGTAAGAACTCTCTGAGAAGTACCTGTCTAGAGAAAGAGTTTGCACAGAAAGAAGCATCGATGCTGACCTGGAGAGCAAATCTACAGAGGAAGATACACAGAGAAGATTCAACAGCTGGCTGGTTTTGAAATTTGAATTTTTCGGTAAATCTTAATCGGGGGTCTTATCGGACCAGTATTGTAGAGGTGAAGGTAATAAATAGATAAATGAGTTGTAAATAATTGTTAGTTAATATTCTCTGTTAGACTTAAAAAAAATGTTGTTAATTTTTACTTTAAATAGTGACTTTTGGGATAGTTCTTCCCTCTTGAATTTTCATGGGGTAAATCTTTTCTGTGTTGCTGGTTTAAATTAGCACGGGTATTCACCCCATGTCCTAACAATGGGAAGTCTTCAAAAATTAGATAATGAGAGTACAGAGACAATATGATTCTGTTAGGGTGAAGGGTAAGGCTGGTAGGTGTAGAGAGTGCTGGATGGTTTGAGAAATTGAGGTTTTGGTCAAGAAAAAGAAGGAAGCATATTGTAGGCGTAGATAGCAGGGATCAAGTGAATCCCGAGGAGATTATAAGGGCAGTAGGAGTATACTCAAGAGGGAAATCAGGAGGGCAAAAAGGGAACAGGAAGTTGCTTTAGCAAATGGAGTTAAGGAGAATCCAAAAGGATTCTACAAATATATAAAAAACAAAAGAGTCACTAGGGAGAGAACATGGCCTCTGATTGATCAGTTTAGCCACCTATGTTTGGAACCACAGGAGATGGGTGAGATTTTTTAAAAAATGCATATTTTGCATCAGTGTTTACTGTGGAGAAAGCTATGGAAATGAGAAAAATCAGGGGAGTAAATAGCGATATCTTGAAAAGTGTCCATATTACAGATGAGGTGGTGCTGGATATCTTAAAATGCAAAAACGTGGATAAATCCCCAGGACCTCATCAGGTGTACCTTAGGACTTTGTGGGAAGCTAGGGAAGTGATCGCTGTGCTCCTCGCTGATATATTTGTATCATCAATTGCCACAGTTGAGGTGCCAGAACACTGGAGGCTGGCTAACGTGATGCCATTATTTAAGAAAGGTGAAAGGAAAAGCCAAGGAACTATAGACCAGTGAGCCTGACGTCAGTGGTAGGCATGTTGTTAGAAGGGATGCTGAGGGACAAATACTTGGAAAGGCAAGGATTGATTAAGGATAGTCAACCTTTGCATTGGAAATAGGGTCTCACAAACTTAAATGAGTTTTTGAGGAAGTGACAGAGAGGATTGATGAAGGCAAAGCAGTGGACATGGTCTATACATACTTCAATGAAGCATTTAACAAGGTTTTCCAGGGCAGACTGGTTAACAAGGTTAGATCACATGGAATACAGAGAGGACTAGCCATTTGGATACATAACAGGCCCAAAAGCAGGAGACAGAGGATGGTGACGGAGGGTTGTTTTTTAGACTAGAGACCTGTGACCATGTCCTAACAATGGGAAGTCTTCAAAAATTAGATAATGAGAGTACAGAGACAGTATGATTCTGTTAGGGTGAAGGGTAAGGCTGGTAGGTGTAGAGAGTGCTGGATGGTTTGAGAAATTGAGAAATTGAGGTTGTGTTGAGTCCACTGCTTTTTGTCATTTATATAAATCATTTGGATATGAACACAGGAAGTGTGGTGAGTAGTAAGATGACATCAAAATTGATGGTATAGTGAACAGCCAAGAAGATTATCTCAGAGTACAACAGGACCCTTGATCCGATGGGCCAAGAAGTGACAGATGGAATTTAATTTAGATAAGAGTGAGGTGCAAATTTTGGTAAGGCAAATCAGGCAGGACATATACACTTAATGGGTAAGGTCCTGGGAGTGTTGCTGAACAAAGAGACGTTGGAGTACAGGTTCATAGTTCATTGAAAGTGGAGTCACAAGCAAACAGGATAGTGAAGAAGGTGTTTTGTATGCTTGCCTTTATTGGTTAGTGCATAGAGTATAGGAGTTGGGATGTCATGTTGCAGTTGTACAGGAATTTGGTTCGGCCACTTTGGGAACACTGCTTTCAGTTCTCGACTCCCAGCTTTAGGAAAGATGTAGTGAAACTTGAAAAGGTTCAGAAAAGATTTACAGAGATGTTGCCAGGGTTGGTTTAAGCTAAGGAAGAGGCTGAATAAGCTGTGGATATTTTCCCTGGAGCATCAGAAGCTGAGGGGTGACCTTATTGGAAGTTTATAAAATCACGAGGGGCATGGATAGGGTGAACAGCCAAGGTCTTTTTCCAGGGTAGGGTGGTCCAAAACTAGAGGGCACAGATGTAAGGTAAGAGAGGAAAGACTTAAAATTGACCTAAGGGGCAAATATTTTACACAGATGGAATGAGGTGCCAGAGGAAGTGGTGGAGACTGGTACAATTACAATACTTAAAATACATCTCGATGAATAGGAAGGGCTTTTGGCCAAAACGTCGATTTTCCTGCTCCTCAGATGCTGCCTGAACTGCTGTGTTTTCCCAGTGCCACTCTAATCTAGAATCTGGTTTCCAGCATCTGCAGCCCTTGTTTTTACCTAGGGTTTAGAGGGATATGGGCCAAATGCTGGCAAATGGGTCTAGATTAAGTTAGAATACCTGGTTGGTATGGATAAGTTGGATCAAAGGGTCTGTTTTGATGCCATATATCTCTATGACATTGTCAAACCAATGTTCGATACATTTGACCTAATGTCCTTGCTTCAAAACCAGTCAAATAAAACCAAGACTGTAGATGCTGGAGATCTCAAACAAAAACAGAAATTGTTAGAGAAATACAGCTAATCTGGCAACATCTTTAAGAAGCACGCAGAGTTAACGTTTCAAGTCTGGTGACTCTTCAACATAAGAAAATGAGGCATTTACGCTGAAACCAAAGTTGATGGAGGGGAGGGGATAAGTGGAAACTAAATCCAGAGAGAGAGATGAAAAGGATCATGGAGAGCATGTCATAACAGAAGCTGGATACGTCATGATGAAGAGCTAGGAGAGGCAACGAGTTAGCTGTACTCAGTACCTACACCTTTATTATCTCCATCTCTGGCGGCTCCATCTTCATCCATCTACTCACCTCATCCCTCCCCCAACTTCAGCTTCCGCGTAAATAACTGTCATGATTCGGAGATGCCGGTGTTGGACTAGGGTGTACAAAGTTAAAAATCACACAACACCAGTTTATAGTCCAACAGATTTAATTGGAAGCACACTAGCTTTCGGAGCGACGCTCCTTCATCAGATGATTGTGGAGCTCCACAATCACCTGATGAAGGAGCGTCGCTCCGAAAGCTAGTGTGCTTCCAATTAAACCTGTTGGACTATAACCTGGTGCTGTGTGATTTTTAAGTAAATAACTGGGGGATGTCATCGGTCTGAGGTGTCTTAAATCGTGAAACTTGTTTCCAAGTGATGGAGGTTCCTATGCTGATGACGACAGTTAACCAGTAGAAGGGCGGCCATTTTTGTTTGAGGTCCTCGAGAGCGGAGAAGGGTGGAAACGGCGTCAGTTGCGCCACGCTCGCGCTACAGTTTAAACGGTTGTCAGGGCTTACCAACGGCCAGGCTCGTCCCCAAGAGACAGAGGTAGGAGAAAAAAAATGCTCGAATCTCTCCAGTGGGGGAAATCAAGGATATATATGAGAGAAGTGACCATTAAAACCGATTGTTAAATTCTCTTCGACCGCCGGCCAATAATAAGGCTAAAAGATAGTGTCACGCCCTTTGCAACTCGAACACCAGCCCAGCTGCTGCAAACTGTTCTCCTACTGCTTTAAATGTTAGGTCTGCTTGCATTTTTTTTATTGCTATCTTTTTTGATTCGCCCATAAGTTTTCTTTTTAAACAGCTCCTCTGATATTTCACCACAACGGTCCGTCCTGTTCCATAGCACGAATATTGTGTCCCCCGCGTAGCACCCCATTGCCGTGTGATGTATGAAGCCGGCTAATTGAAAATTTAAAATCAGCTCTTGCTTGTTGCCCCAAAATGTGACAGTATCGTCACTATTTGCATGATGTTCATTTCTCAGTGAGCAGAAACAGTCATGTTTACTCACTTGTGATCTTGTGTAAATGAAGTACTGGCGCAAAAAATGCATTTCATAAATATGTACAGACATTTAAAATTTTCTGACGCCACAACATTAAAGGCTGATTTTCCACACGTGTATTTCACTGTTGGTGATGTGGAACCCAGAGACTGAAATTACAGGCTTCAACTTTCGAAATCTACCTTTTAGATGGATATTCCTGACAGAACTTTATACCTGTTTCGCATATTCATACTATAAGGAAAGCTAGAGGCAGGCCTTCGGTTGGAACGGGAATAGGCCACCTTCTGATAGGTGAAATGTGGAGGTGGTGGAAAAGTGCATTGGAATAGTGGCACAGAGTTTTGGAGAGTGAATGGTGGCACCATTTGTGTAAGCAGAAAAAGCATTGGCTGCTGGGTCACAGCAAGATGTTGCTGTAGGAAAACCTGTGCGTTTGTTGGTGGGTGCAGTGCAAACTGAGGACTTGTACAGCTGTTCTCACTGCTGATTGATATCACAAGCTATAATGTTTGAAGTTCATTGTGAGGTGCTAAAATGAACAAAAATGAAAGGCTAAATCAAATAATGTACTCATTTAAAAACAACTAGTTTATATAAATTCTTAATGTATGTTGCAAGATACTTTATAGTGTTGGGATCGACATAGTACTATTGAATGATAAGGGAATTGGGGCAAAAACAGTAATTACTCAAGAAATTCAACAATCTGGCAGCATCTGTGTGGAGAAAGCAGAGAAAATGTCTTCGGCTTTGGCCAATTCATCAGAATTGATAGTAACTGCTAATTAACATGGGTCAAGACTTGCCAATACGTTGGAACAAATGTGATTAACATCATCTTGTTTAAAGTCCACCTAATTAACTGGTATTTTTTGAGGTTTTCATTTTACCAGCATGAGTTTGAAAGTAAATAGAATACAATGTATTGAAGAAACTTGGTAGAGTACATTGTGATATGATTAACTTTACTTGAAAGGAGTGTAATAAATACAGAATTACAAGAATTTTCTAAAGAAGTTCAGTGCACCCTGGGGGTTAAATTTGATAACCATTGGAAATTAGCATTTTGATGGCTAAGTGCAACCAACTTGCAGCTGTTCACTGTGATGTAGGCTGAATACTATTTCATGTTGCCCTGTTTTAAGTACACCTCACTGGAATAGCACCCTAGAAAATCAAGCTCTGTTATATTCAGGATAGTGACAAGTTAAAAATTTTATCAAACTACACAAAATTCAAATTTAATCTGTCAGTTTAACAGAAAACGTGGACTAGTTTTCTGTATTTAATGAGACCTATTTATTCATTACAAATAAATAGATGTTAACCTCAAGTAAACAATTATAAGTTGTCAACAAAGTTAAAGATCTAATCTTTTAAAAAGCCCTCTATACATACAGACAAAAAAAATTGCAGAAATGGATGGCAGAAAAAAAACTACTGGGGAGGCAGTTCAATGGTACCAGTGCTCCGAATTCATTGGAGGGGTTCCTTTTGTTTCCTGAATCATGGGGAGCACACAGAAAAGTGGAGTTGAGGATGAGATGAGATCACACATCATCATGTTAAATGGTGGAGAATTAAGGGGCTGACTTGCCTACTCCTCCAAATCTTATGTTCTTATTGAAATAACTCCATGAAGACCAGTATCTAGTCACTAAGTCAACTTTTATTTACACGTTTTGTACATTATGCTGATACAGCTAGCTGAGAGCGTGCTCCTAGAATAAACAGAACCCCTGACAATCCTGTTTTGTGCTTTTGTGTCATCTCACACTCCAACCAATGTTACTCATAGCTCACGTTAGTGATTAGATTAGATTGCCTACAGCCTGGAAACAGGCCCTTTGGCCCAACAAGTCCACACTGACCCTCCGAAGAGTAACCCACCCAGACCCATTCTCCTGCCCTGTATTTACCACTGACTAATGCACCTAACACTATGGGCAATTTAGCATAGCCAATTTACCTGACCAGCACATCTTTGGAATGTGAGAAGAAACTGGAGCACCTGGAGGAAACCCACGCAGACTCAGGGAGAATGTGCACACTCCACACAGCAGTCCCCTGAGGTGGGAAATAAACCAGGGTTCCTGGTGCTGTGAGGCAGCAGTGCTAACCACTGAGCCACCATGCTGCCCAAACAGTCCTGTTTCTTTTTTTTACATTTTTTTCTCTGACACTTCTATTCTTTTTTTCTTTTTTTCCTTTACCCCCACCCTACCACCTAACTGCTTATTTTTTCCCCAGCACCCGTGTTGTGTGTGTGTGCAGGTGTGACAGTCCTTTTTTTTTATTTTATTAAACAATTGTAAAACAGTTTACAAAAAACAGTTAACATTTACAGCTATATACAAAGAAACAGCAATTTTACAAGGAAAAGGAGCAGCAAAGCCAGGCTCCAAACCCTACCATTCAACCAGTTTACAGGGAAATGAGGACAAACCTCAAATCCAATTTCAAACAATGCAAGACAGCAACCATGACATTTGTACATAAAAGACAATCCAGTTACATAAAAAATGCATACAATACAGACCCAGCAAGCCCCCGTCCCTCCCACCTTCCCGCCCCTACGCACTTTCCAGTTCTTGGTCCGCCCTGACACACTGTTCGACCACCTGTAGGACAGCCCGAGTCCTGTTTGTTTTTTAAAATTTTATTAAGCAATTACAAAACACTGTTTACAAAAAACAGTTAACAGTTACAGCTGTATGCAATAGCAATTTTACAAGGGAGAGGAGCAGCAAAGCTGGGCCTAAACCCTACCGTTCAACCAGTTTACAGGAAATGAGGACAAACCTCAAATCTCAGTTTCAAATATGAAAAGTAATCAACAATGACATTTGTACATAAAAAGCCAATCCAGTTATATAAAAACAGTGCATTCAATACAGACCCAGCAAGCCCCCGTCCCTCCCACCTTCCGACCACTCTAAGGCAGCCCACCCCTACACACCTTCCGGCTCTCGGTCCACCCCATGCCCCTTCCAGTTCTTGGTCCGCCCTGACATACCTTTCGACCACCTCTAGGACAGCCCGAGTCCTGTTTGTTTATTTTTTTTGAATCTCCTTTTTTTTAATTAAACAATTACAAAACAGTTTACAAAAAACAGTTAACATTTACAGCTGTATACAACAGCAATTTTACAAGGGAGAGGAGGAGTAAAGCCAGGCCCCAAACCCTACCGTTCAACCAGTTTACAGAGAGATAAGGACAAACCTCAAATCCCAGTTTCACGTATGACGAGACAGCAACAATGACATTTGTACATAAAAGGCAATCCAGTTACATAAAAAAGTGCATACAATAAAGATCCAGCAAGCCCCCGTCCCTCCCACTTTCTGACCACTCTAAGGCAGCCTGTCCCTAAGCTCTGGCTCTCGGTCCACCCCATGCCCTTCCAGTTCTCGGTCCGCGCTGACACACCTTTCGACCCCTCTAGGACAGCCCGAGTCCTGTTTTTTTTTATTTTATTAAACAAATTACAAAACAGATTACAAAAAACAGTTAACATTTACAGTTGTATACAACAGCAATTTTACAAGGGAGAGGAGCAGCAAAGCTAGGCCCCAAACCCTACTGTTCAACCAGTTTACAGGGAGATGAGGACAAACCTCCAATCCCCAGTTCTACATATAAAAGACTGCAGCAATGACATTTGTACATTAGACAATACTGTTACATACAAAAGTGCAGACAATACAGACCCAGCAGGCCCCCGTCCCTCCCACCTTCCGACCACTAAGGCAACCTGCCCCTACACACCTTCCAGCTCTTGGTCCACCCCATGCCCCTTCCAGTTCTCAGTCTGCCCTGACACACCTTTCGACCACCTGTAGGACAGCCTGAGTCCTGTTTTTATTTAAACCCCCACATTACCGCCTAACCGCGGTAGTGCTTATATTTTTCCACCAGCACCCATGTTGTGTGTGTGCAGGTGTGAGACACAGTGAAAGACATAAGGTGCACAAATCTTTATTCAAATTTCCACCACCAGGAAGAAGGAAACACCTGAGTGGCCAGTGACAAGCAGTGAAGTCCTTTTTTTTATATATCTGTTTATAATATTTTATTAAACAAATTACAAAACAATTTACAAAAAACAGTTAACATTTACAGCTGTATACAACAGCAATTTTACAAGGGAGAGTAGCAGGTAATTGAGGACAAACCACAAATCCCAGATTCATATAAAAGACAGTGACAGTGACATTTGTACACGAGACAATCCAGTTACATAAATGGTGCATACAATATAGACCCAGCAAGCACCCGTCCCTCCCACCTTCCGGCCACTCTAAGGCAGCCCGCCCCTACACGCCTTCCAGCTCTCGGTCCACCCCATGCCCCTTCCAGTTCTCGGTCTGCCCTGACATACCTTTCGACCACCTCTAGGACAGCCCGAGTCCTGTTTTTTATTTTTTAACCCCCACACTACCGCCTAACTGTGGTAGTGCTTATATTTTTTCCCCAGCACCCATGTTGTCTGTGTGCAGGTGTGAGACACAGTGAAAGACACAAGGTGCACGAATCTTTATTCAAATTTCCACCACCAGGAAGAAGGAAACACCCGAGTGGCCAGTGACAAGCAGTGAAGTCCTGTTTATTTTTTTTATTTCAGAGTAAGCAGAACCTCTGACACTCCAGTTTATTCTCTTTTTTTCTTTTTTTTCCTTTACCCCCATATTACCACCTAACTGCGGTAGTGCTTATTTTTTCCCCAGCACCCATGTTGTGTGTGTGCAGGAGTGAGACACACAAGGCGTACGAATCTTTATTGAATTTTCATCACCAGGAAGAAAGGAAACACCCGAGCGGCCAGTGAGAAGTCCTGTTTATATATGTCAGCTAGGACTCCCTGATTGAACCTGGTTAACAATCCAATCAGGGAGCTCTTATTCTATGATGTCTTCATGGCAGACCTCATTCCAATCACTACATCCCCCCACCAACTAACTCCTGGGATGTAATTCCATTCTTTTTCCTATAGCTTCGTCTGGAGCCCCTTTGCACCAGGTCAGATTCATCTGACTCTTCAAACATCACAGAAGCGCTTCACAGGAGGTTCCCAAGCACTGAGGATGTCACCTAGACAGGGGACAAAAAGTCTGCAACACAAATTCCCAGCTCGGCGAACAGAACCACAACATCATCTGATTCTGCTTGGGATACTGGGAGAATATACCAGACTGTAGCCCACTTCTTGCGCCCGGAGGATCTCAGCTAAAATTCATCAGGCAATAATGCTGACCAGGCTATGATATCTGCCATATCCGTCACATCCTCAGAGGTTTCTTCAATGCTTGGTGTAGGGGGAGAACCCATGCATGTGCTGACAGGCCAGGATGTTTTGCTTCTGCTCCATTTGCAAGGTTTCAGCTTTCATGGGGTCCACATGTTTGTTCAGAATTGCCTCTCCTACCCAAACCTTGCACATCACAGGACCTGATCTTGAGTCGACATGCCTCTTCCCCATGCAAGGCAATTCCTCTGGTTTCAACACTAAACTTTGTCCCCTGAAGTAAACTGCCTCTTTCGTTTAGAGGAGGTTTGTGTCCAGCATTAGCATTCTTGATGCCGTTTCACCCTTGACCCCAGGTTCAGGAAAATTATGTTTAACTTGGTGTGGTGTCTTCTCCTGATTGGCAATGCTGCTGAGGTGTTGCTGTTGCATAAGGGGTGGCCCTACAATCAAATAGGAACCTGGACAGTTTGAGTAAAGCTGTAGGCTCTTTACTTAAACCTACCTTTAAAATTTGGACTGTTCTTTCCACCCGACCATTGGATGATGCTGAATGTCATTCAATTTTAGGAAATACTCAAATTCCTTTCTGATAAATGATGGCCCATTGATTGTGACCAACACTTCCAGGAGTCTGTGTTGCAAAATTTGTTTGCAGCTTTCAACTGTCATCTCCATATTTATTGAATGAACTTTATGCATGTCCGGCCACTTTGAATAGGTGTCCACAATGACTGAAAACATTGTGCCCATGTATGGACTGGCATAGCCAACATGTAAGCAAGTCCAGGGTTTATTTGGCCATTATCACAAATATGGGGGAACTGCTGGTGGTAATGAATACAATCCCGGGATCCTCAGCTGTTCACCATATGTTAGGCCTACCATTCCAGGGATCATCTGTGTGAATCTCTGCTGGACACGCTTCAGTGCCAGTATGTCCTTCCTGAGGTGTGGGGCCCGCAATTGGATGCAGTAGTCTAAATCGGGCCTAACTAAAGCTTTATAAAGTCTCAGAAATATCGCTGCTTTCATAATCCAATCTTCTTGAGATAAATGGCGATATTACATTCGCTTTCTTAATTATGGACTCAACCTGCAAGTTAATCCTAGAGAATCCTAGATTAGCACTCCCAGGTCCCTTTGTACTTTGGCATTATGAATTTTCTCACCTCTTAGAAAATAGTCCATGCCTGTATTCTTTTTCCAAAGTGCAAGATCTCACATTTGCTCACGTTGAATTTCATCAGCCATTTCCTGGACCACTCTCCTAAACTGTCTAAATATTTCTGCAGCTTCCCCATCTTTTCAGTACTACCTGCCTGTCTATCTAACTTTGTATCATTGGCAAACTTCACCAGAATGCCCCCAGTCCCTTCATCCAGATCATTAATATATAATGTGAACACCGAACCCTGTGGGACACCACTTGTCATCGGCTGTCATTCTGAAAAATAACCTTTTATTCCAACTCTCTGCCTTCTGTCAGACAGGCAATCCTCAATCCATGCCAGTAGCTCACCTTGAACACTATGGGCCCTGACCAAGTATGTCCTCATACTGCTCCAACAAACCTTTCAACTCGGTTCTTTGCTCCTGAGACAGATAGTTCATAACCTATGCCACTCCTCAAGGATATCTCATTATTTAATGTATTTTGAGCACATCAAACTCACTTACCTGATTTTAATCTCTCCCTCACCTCAGATAGATAATCCAAGTGTGAGATCTCTGACTTCATTCCTATCAATTTTTCTTTCATTAATTTCAAAGGCCCTCCCACTTCATGTCCGAATATTTACTCAGAGAGTAAAGTGAGTAGATTAGTTGGGTCATCTCTAATGGCGAACAGTACAAATGGAATACCTTTCCCTCAATCATTTGGGTAATCCTGACAGTACGCTCTTAACATGGTCTTCAGCATCTGATGCCACCTTTCTAACACACAGGATTTGAGAGGAGTGATGTTAATGTTCATCCAAGCAACCAACAAGAAATTGAGTCAAGTCTGAGGAAGGCAAAGGATGTGCTGTAATGGCCAAATATGAACTAAAACATCAACGACCAGGTGCAGTGCTTGCAATGTGTACCAGGATAAGCAGCTAGAGAGTTGATGACACAAACAGATCTTGATTGAAGCTGGAAAAGTAGCTCAATGGATTTTGAATGACCAATGGTGAGATTGTAGTATATCTGAAAGCATACTTTGGCTGTTCCAGTATTCCTGAATGTGACAAGTAGCAATGGCCCTCAGTTTATGAGTGAAGAATTCAGCTGCTTCATAAAGGGCTGGAAATTCAGCACCACACATCATCTCCCATTATCCCGAATCAACAGCATTACCGAGGCAACGGTGAAAAGAATCATAAGGAAATTAAGCATATCCAGCGCAGATATACGTTAAGCAATCTTTGACTCGCAAAACATACCTACTGAAGGCGTAGAAAGTAGTCTGGTATGAATACTAATATCATGCTGGACTACTCTTATAAGAACAAAAAAAACTGTTGAAGCTGGAAGTAGGAACCGTTAAACGTTAGTAATCAAGTAGAAAGCTAAATTGTATTTTGATAGGATTGCAAAACAATACCATAATTGAGCATTGCAGAACCAGTCAGGGTAGAAACAGTCAGCAAGCATGGGAATTCGGAACCTGTTTGGAGCATTTGTCACTTCAGTTGTATGCAGTTGAAGGAAATGACCAGGTACTGTCACAATTGTTGGCACATGTGCACAGTTGATGGCACGTAGTGATGGAAAAGGATAGACCAGATCTAAAAGTTGAAGTTCTAAATTGGAGAAAGGCCAATTTTGACGTTAGCAGATGTTCGCAGTTAAAATGATGGCGAGAAAATGGGAAGTCTTCAGAAATGAGATAACGAGAATCCAGAGAAAGTATATTCCTGTTAGGGTGAAAGGAAAGGCTGGATGACAAAAGAAATTGAGGATTTGGTTCAGGAAAAGAAGGAAGCATATGTAAGGTATGGACAGGATACATCGAGTGAATCCTTAGAGTATAAAGGCAGTAGGAGTATACTTAAGAGGGCAATCAGGAGGGCAAAAAGGGGACATGAGATAGCTTTGGCAAATAGAATTAAGGAGAAGCCAAAGGGCTTTTACAAATACATTAAGGACAAAAGGGTAACTAAGGAGAGAATAGGGCCCCTCAAAGGTCAACAAGGCAGCCTTTGTATGAAGCCGCAGAAAAGGGGGAGATACGAAATGAGTATTTTGCATCAGTATTTACTGTGGAAAAGGATATGGAAGATATAGATTGTAGGGAAATAGATGGTGACACCTTGCAAAATGTCCATATTACAGAAGAGGAAGTGCTGGATGTCTTGAAATGGGTAAAGGTAGATAAATCCCCAGGACCTGATCAGGTGTACCCTAGAACTCTATGGGAAGCTAGGGAAGTGATTGCTGGGACTCTTGCTGAGATATTTGTATCATCGATAGTCACAGGTGAG
>NC_057719.1:15793341-15795313 GCF_004010195.1 Chiloscyllium plagiosum
CAAATCTTCGCAGGACTTATACACTTAATGGTAAGGTCCTAGGGAGTATTGCTGAACAAAGAGACCTTGGAGTGCAGGTTCATAGCTCCTTGAAAGTGGAGTTACAGGTAGATAGGATAGTGAAGAAGGCGTTTGGTATGCTTTCTTTTATTGGTCAGAATATTGAGTGCGGGAGTTGGGAGGTCATGTTGCGGCTGTACAGAACATTGGTTAGGCCACTGCTGGAATATTGCGTGCAATTCTGGTCTTCTTCCTATCGGAAAGATGTTGTGAAACTTGAAAGGGTTCAGAAAAGATTTACAAGGATGTTGCCAGGGTTGAAGGATTTGAGCTGGGAGAGGCTGAACAGGCAGGGTCTTTTTTAGCTGGAGGGTCAAAGGCTGAGGGGTGACTTCATAGAGGTTTACAAAGTTATGAGGGGCATGGATAGGATAAGCAGACAAAGTCTTTTCCCTGGGGTAGGGGAGTCCAGAACTAGAGGGCATAGATTTAGGGTGAGAGGGGAAAGATATAAAGGAGACCTAAGGGGCAACGTTTTCACACAGGTGGTACGTGTATAGAATGAGCTGCCAGAGGAAGTGGTGGAGGCTGGTACAATTGCAACATTTAAAAGGCATTTGGATAGGTATATGAATAGGAAGGGTTTGGAGGGATATGGGCCAGGTGATGGCAGGTGGGACTAGATTGGGTTGGGATAGACCGAAGGGTCTGTTTCCATGCTGTACGTCTCTATGGCTCTATGAATCTAATTGGGTCAGCTGTTCCTCAGCTACAGGGTCCTGATCAGGCAGAGGTGATTTTACCATCCACATAGAGTACAGATAACTGTCAGTCCCAGAGGTCCACAGCATACAGATAGGAGAAGTGGAATAACGGATAGTGCAGCAATAAAAAACGATCCAGCTGCGACTCTGTGTGGAGAAGGAACGTCATCCAGATGATCAGCAATGGCAATGTTGTGGAGGAGCTGGTGTTGGACTGGTGGACAAAGGTAAAAATCACACAACACCAGGTTATAGCGCAACAGGTTTATTTGGAAGCACTAGCTTTTGAAGTGCTGTTCCTTCATCAGGTAGCTGTGGAACAGAGTCTTAAGACTGAAATGATACATTGAACAAACCTAGGTTGCTGTTAGGTCTTTCATCTTTTAGAATGGTTTGCAGGTTTTTGTTTATTAACATGTAAATCCCAGAACTTCATTTCAGTCAAAAAGTTCTGGGATTTACATATTAATGAACCAAAACCTGCAACCCATTCTACAAGATGAAAGACTTAACTGCAATCTAGGTTTATTCAATATATCATTTCAGTTGCATGACATGGTAATCTTCTGCTTCAAATTTGTCTTATGATCCTGTTCCATATTTACCTGATGAAGGAGCAGTGCTCCGAAAGCTAGTGCTTCCAAATAAACCTGTTGGACTGTAACTTGATGTAGAACAATGGCGATACTTGTGTGAATCAATGAGACTGGTGTAGTTTAAGTATGGTGTGTAATGCTTGTGCAAAGACTGATGAGAACTGTTGTTTAGCTAATGGGTAACATAACATAAAATGTACATGGTTTTTAATGCAATTTTTTTGTATCAAAATGATGCTGTTTGATATAAAATGCAATATTGTACCAATGCACCTCCTTACTTTGGTTGATTGACCTCTTGCATGTGATATTGACTCGGGGCATCCATATTGCAGCCAGCTTCAATAGAATCACATACAAACCAGACTGTTGTCTAGTGAGCTCACAACACACTTTTTCACTTTCTCCCTCTTCTCTCATTCTCAGCCTCACACACATCTAAACTCATCAACACTCTGTATATTCCCTATAATCATTTCCTCTCTCCATCCTCTTCTCCCTCGCACTTTCACAATTTCTCCCTGTCTCTCCCTCCTTTCCACTCCCTTTCTCTTCCACTATCTCTCCCACCTACCTTTCTTCACAAATCCTGCTCCATCTGTCCTATAGCGC
>NC_057719.1:15795321-15803632 GCF_004010195.1 Chiloscyllium plagiosum
CTCTCTCTCCCTGTCCCTCTCATACTCATGTTGTCTTCCATTCTACACTCTCTCGCTGTATCCCTGCTGCAGTTGGGAGTATATATTTATAACTGTGGAAAAGACCATAAGCTATATGACTGTGTGGGGAATAAAACTCTGCAGGAAACTATGGTAGTTCAGTGTCAATGATTTCCTAGCAACCCTGGCTGGACTTGGTTTTCTGTATCATGCATCTGGAAAGGTCAAAAGTAAGTAACAATATTGTTGGTAGTTGGAAAAAGTAACAGTGGCTATAAACAAGCTGTACCTGTGCCAGTCTTCTAATTGAACTTCAGACCTGTTATTTAAAAGATCCATACCCGAAGATTTGGACTACCTTTGTAGATTTCTATCCAAACTAAAGCTTGGTGTGAAAGATTTTCCATTTGTCTGTGGATTTCAGAGATTTAGCTTGTTTTATTAAATCCACTTATGGGTGTGGGTATTGACTGGACCAGTATTTTTTGCCTATCCCTAGTTGCATTTAAGAAGGTCATGCTGAGCTGCTTGCTTGAACAACAGCAGCGTATTTTCGATCGGTAGATCCACAATACCCAGGAATTTAATCCATGACACTGAAGAAACATTGATATATTTCTAAGTCAGAATGGTGAATGGCTTGGAGGGACTTTGCAGATAGTGATGTTCCCATATATTTATTATCCTTCTTCTTCTTGATGACATGACCTTAGGCTTGAAACATAGAATACAAAAGCAGGAGTAGGCTGTGATCCCGGTTATGGATTTCTTGGTCATCGAGATCCAGAAACAATGTTCTAGACCATCTAATCATTTTTGATATTTTATAGAATTCAATGACATTACCCTCATTCTTCTGAAATTTAGTGAATAACTGACCCAATTTCTTCCTGTGTATCAGTCCCTTCATTTGGAGAGTCAGAAAGCAAGTTATTTGCTACAAAATTCATAGCCTCTGACCTGTGCAGTTTGATTTCTGGTGAAAGCTAACCTCCCAGGATATTAATATTGCTGGGATTCAATGATTGTTATGTAACTGAGTGACCGCTCTCTCTTGTTGGTGATTGTTATTGTCTGGCAGTTATGTGGCATATTCTCCGAGGAGCAGGAAAATCGATGTTTCAGGCAGGAGCCCTTTATCGAGAATGAGGCTGGAAGCCTCGGGGGGTGGAGAGATAAATGGGAGGGGGTGGGGCTGGGGAGAAGGTAGCTGGGAGTGCAGTAGGTGGATGGAGGAAGGGTTAAAGGTGATAGGTTGGAGAGGAGGGTGGAGCGAATAGGTGGGAAGGAAGATTGACAGGTGGGACAGGTCATGAGGATGGTGCTGAGCTGGAAGTTTGGAACAGGGGTGAGGTGGGGGGGGAGGGGTAATGAGGAAACTGATGCCCAGGGGTGAAGGGTTCCGAGGTGGAAGATGAGGCGTTCTTCCTCCAGGCATCGGGTGGTGAGGGAGTGGGGGTGGAGGAGGCCCAGGACCTGCATGACCTTGACAGAGTGGGAGGGGGAGTTGAAATGTTCGGCCACGGCATGGTGGGGTTGATTGGTGCGGGTGTCCAGGAGATGTTCTCTGAAGCACTCTAAGAGAAGGAATCCAGTCTCCCCAATGTAAAGGAGACCACATCGGGAGCAACGGATGCAGTAAATGACATTTGTGGAAGAGGTGGTGAAACTTTGATGGATGTTGAAGGCTCCTTTGCGGCATTGGATGGAGGTAAGGGGAGCTATGGGCACAGGTTTTGCAATTCCTATGGTGGCAGGGAAAGGTGCCAGAAGGGGAGGGTGGTTTGTTGGGGTGTGGCGGGGGGGGGGGTGGACTTGACCAGGTAGCCACAGAGGGAACGGTCTTTGTGGAAAGTGGATAGGGGTGGGGAGGGAAATATATCCCTGGTGATAGGGTCCATTTGTAGGTGACGGAAATATTGGCGGATGATGCGGTTTACGCAGAGGTTAGTGGGGTGGAAGGTGAGGACCAGGGGGATTCTGTCCTTGTTGCAGTTAGAGAGGTGGATTTTGAGGGAAGAGGTGCTGCTCCTCCTGGGAGCAGATTACAGCGGAGGCGGAGGAATTGGGAATAGGGGATAGCATTTTTGCAGAAGGTAGGTGGGAGGAGGTATAATCCAGGTAGCTGTGAGAGTTGGTGAGTTTGTAAAAAATATCGGAGAACCAGTTCTACTACAGAACACACCAGATGGCCTCCTTTTTTTAATAGATATTTTTATTAAAAAGGAAGATTTTAAAGTTTTTTTTACAAAATTACAACAATAATACACCAAATGAGATTTTAAAAAACCACCTACTAATCTATTCTACAAACAACCAAAACATAAAATAGGATATCATACATTACTAACAATAAACAAATACATAACTAAATACATACACAAAATAGATTTATATCAAGTCATAACAAAACCCGTATTTATATGGGATTCTTCCTCCCAGGGGCCACCGAGCCAGCCAGAACCATTACCACGGCTAAACAAAGGCCCTGGACAACATGGCCGAAATATCTGTGTCAGTATAGTTCAAAAAGGAGATAAAATAATTCTATAAAATAATTCCGTTTTTTGGTGCACCATATTCGTAAGGAGGTCAAGGTGGATATATTCTATGACTATCCTGTGCCAGTTTGAAAGTCCTAGGGGACCTTCAGATACCCAGTTCACTAAAATATTTTTCCTCGCACAAAGGGAAAAGGTAGTGAATAATTTCTTCCCGTATACATCCAAAGAGGGGAAATTTGGGGAGCCAAAGCGTAGGGACACTGGGTCCAATCCAATTCCATCCCCAAATTCTTTGTCAAGGCATTCGCTACTCTGTCCCAATACCTGTGGATCTTAAGGCATGTCCACAGACAATGCGTGAGAGTACCAACTTAGATTTTGCATTTAGGACACATTGGAGATGCTCCTGCCTTGAACTTTGCAAGTTGTTCAGGTGCCATGTGAGCCCTGTGAAGTATCTTCAATTGAGTAGCCTGAGTTCTGTTACAGATAAAGATCTTCCTGGCATTTTCCCAGACATCCTGCCACATTCCTAAGGAGATTTTCAACCCTAATTCTTCACTCCAGGTTTTATATAACCGTTCCATGTCCTTGATACCTTATTGCATAGTAAGTGGTAGAGAGGACTGACCGAGGGCAGACCCATTGGCCGAAGCACTCCCCTTTCCCTATCCGATTTATAAGGATTGATTATCAGTGTGGTCTTCTTTTGTATAAAGTCTCGTATTTGAAAATATCGAAAGAGGTCCCTGCTGGGCAGCCCAAACCTCTGGCGCAGTTGCTCAAAGGACATCATGACCTCCCCATCGAACAGAGATACCTCTGGACTCCCAGATTTTGAATATAGCATCAGTTAGCCCTGGCTGGAATCCTAATCTTCCCACTATAGGGGTATAAGGGGAGGTTTTTTGCAGGTTACTCTCCTCTTGTTGCATTATCCTCCAGGCTTTGATTGTATTTAATACAATAGGATTTTTACAATAATCTGTAATAACTTTCATCTTGTCCATAAATAGTAAATTGAAGAGGGGACATTTTGCTTGGGAGGCTTCAATATCTAACCAGATTGATTGTGGGTCACAAGAGACCCAGTCAGCCACATAAGATAATCGGGAGTTCAATTGGTACCTCCTGAAATCCGGCAAGTCCAGCACTCCCCTCACTTGTGCAAGCTGCAACTTTTGTAGTTTGATAAGGGGCTGTCTATGACTCCAAATAAAGGAGCCGAGCCAACCATAAAGCTTAACGCAATGCCTGTCTTGGCAGCATCAAGGGGCACATTCTCATAGGGTATAAAAGACGAGGTAAAATATTCATCTTAAGTAAGTCTACTCTACCTAATCAAGATATTTGGAGATCTTCCCAGCGTTGAGGGTCTTGTATTATTTTCCCTAATAAGTGTGTACAATTGGCTTTATATAGCTGACCAAGGCCTCCTCCTTTAAAGATTGTAATTTCCCCTCCCACGTGGTTGAAGATGCTCTCCAACACAACTCATCCACGTTCTGCACCTCCGCCCTCAAACCCCACCCCTCCAACCGCAACAAGGATAGAACCCCCCCGGTCCTCCCCTTCCACCCCTTCCACCCCACCAACCGCCACATAAACCGCATCATCCGCTGACATGACTGCCACCTACAAACAGACCCCACCACGAGGGATATATTTCCCTCCCCGCCCCTATCCGCTTTCCGCGAAGACCTTCCCTCCGTGACTACCTGGTCAGGCCCACACCCCGCAACCCCCAACAACCCACCCTCCCCTCCTAGCACCTTTCCCTACCACCGCCCACACCTCCCCCCTCACCTCCATCCAAGGCCCCAAAGGAGCACTTCCACAAATGTCATTTATTGTATCCTTTGCTCCTGATGCGATCTCCTTTACGCTGCAGAGACTGGACGCCTTCTCGCAGAGCGCTTCTTTCCCCTCTCACCCTAAACCTATGCCCTCTAGTTGTAGACTCCCCATCCCAGGGAAGAGACATTGTCTACTTCCCCGACCCATGCCCCTCATGATTTTGTAAACCCCTATAAGGTCACCCCTCGGCCTCCGATGCTCCAGGGAAAACCGCTCCATCCAATTCAACCTCTCATCTATAGCTCAAATGCTCCAACCCTGGCAACATCCTTGTAAATCTTTTCTGAACTCCTTCAAGTTTCACAACATCCTTCCGATAGGAAGGAGACCCCAGAAATGTAAGCAATATTCCAAAAGTGGTCTAAACAATGTCCTGTATAGCCGCAACATGACCTCGCAACTCCTACACTCACTACTCTGACCAATAAAGGAAAGCATACCAAATGCTGCCTTCACTATGCTATCTACCTGTGACTCTACTTCCAAGGAGCAATGAACCTGCACTGCAAGGTCTCTTTGTTCAGCAACACTCATTAGGACCTTACCACAAACATTCTGCCCGTATTCGGTCCATATCCTTCTGAACCCTCCTTATTCATGTAACCATCCAGATGCCTCTTAAATGTTGCCAACATGCCTGCTTCCATCACTTCTTCAGGCTCCTACCACTCTCTGCATGAAACACCTCCCTCGCACATCACCCTTAAACTTGCCCCCCCACACCTTGAACCTGTGCCCCCTTGTAATTGAAACTTCAACCCTGGAAAAAGCCTCTGACTCTATCTATGCCTTTCATATTTTTGTAGACCTCTATCAGGTCTCCTCTCAGCAGTTGTCTTTCTGGTGAAAACAATCCTACTCTTTTTAACCTTTTCTCATAGCCAATGCCCTTGGGACCAGGCAACATCCTGATGAACCTTCTCTGCACTCTCTTCAAAGCTTCCACATCCTTTGGTGACCAAAACTCCGCACAATACTCCAAATGCAGCCTAACAAAGTCTTTATATAGAGGAGAGATTGACTAGGTTAGAATTGTTTATTCTGGAATTCAGATGAATGAGGGGGGTATTGCATAGAGACTTCTAAAATTCTAATAGGACTAGATAGGGTAGATGCAGGGAAGATGTTCCTGATGGTGGGTGTGACCAGACTGTCTGAGGTTTTGGGGTAGACCATTTAGGATGGAGGTGAGGAGACATTCTTTCACCCAAAGAGTAGTGAGCCTGTGGAATTCATTACCACAGGAAGTATAATGCCAAAACATTGAATGTATTCAAGAAGTGGCTCGATGTAACACTGGGGGCGAATGGGATCAAAGGTTATGGGGAGAAACCAGGATTAGGCTATTGAGTTGGACAACCAGCCATCATCATAATGAATAGCAGAGGAGGCTTGAAGAACCAAATGGCTTCCTCCTGTCCCATCTTCTATATTTCTATTTTTTTTTAACCAGCCTTGTCCTTTACTCTAACAGGAACAAAATACCTCTGAGTTCTCATCATCACACTCTTGAACGCCTCCCACTTGTCAGATGTCATTTTACCTGCGAACAGTCTACTCCAATCAACTTTTGAAAGTGCTTGTTTCATACCATTGAAATTTGCCTTACTCGAGTTAAAAGCTTTAACTTTTATGGAAGACTTATCCTTTTCCATAACCATTTTGAAACTAATAGAATTGTGATCGCTTGACTTAAAATGTTCCCCCTCTTTTACTTCAGTCACCTGCTCTGTCTTATTGCCCAAAATAAGGTCTAGTTTTACTCCTTCTCTAGTAGGAGCATCTACATATTGATAACGAAAGTTTTCTTGAACACATTTAACAAATTCTTTACCGATAAACCTTTAACATTATGGTAGTCCCAGTCTATGTTTGAAAAGTTAAAATCCCCATTTATTACAACTTATTGTGCTCACATATATCTGAAATTTCCCATATTTGTTTCTCCACTTCTGTCTTACTATTGGGGACGCCTATAGTACAATCCCCTCAGTGATTTTTCCTTTCATGTTTGTAATTTCTACCCATAGGGCGGCATGGTGGCTCAGTGGTTAGCACTGCTGCCGCACAGCGCCAGGGACCTGAGTTAGATTCCTGCCTCAGGCAACTGTCTGTGTGGAGTTTGCACATTCTCCCTGTGTCTATGTGGGTTTCCTCAGGGTGCTCTGGGGTTTCCTCACACAATCCAAAGATGTGCAAATCAGGTGAATTGGCCATACTGAGTTGCCCATAGTGTGAGGTGCATTAGTCAGAGGTAAATGTAGGGAAATGGGTCTGTGTGGGTTACTCTTCGGAGAGTCAATGTGGACTTGTTGGGCCAAATGGCCTGTTTCCACACTGTAGGGAATCTAATCTATTTTCACTGGATGATTTTTCAGAAATATCTTCCCTAGTTACAGCAGGAATATATTTCTTTATTCAAAAGTGCCACCACACCTTTTTTTACCTTCCTTTTCTGTCCTTCCTGTGGTATCTAAAACCAATAAATTGGTTAAACGTGATTTGTCTTTGTTGAAACCATTTTGACGGTTCCCAATTGCCTTGAGGTTTTTTTAGGTGCACAATTTTCATAATTAATTCTAACATCTGCCCCAAACTGATCTTTAGCTAATGGCTTGCAGCTTCTTGTTTTCTGCCTCCTTTCTTGAATAGAGTTGTTTTCTTTGCTGCTTCCACTCTGATAGAATCTTTTCTGAATCTAATTTTGGAATCATTTTACAAAGTTAAGGACCTGGAGCTCCATCATTTTGCTTAGTACCACATCCCTTGTTTTGCTAAGTTCCTTTCTTCTACTTCCTGATTTACAGCTATTACTGGGGATTTTTTGTATCATCTGTATTGAAGACAGAAGCTAATAATTTGTTCATTATAAAACAACTCATTGTTCATTAGTAAACAACTCAGCAAATATCTCCTCAGGTGATTTGGCCAGTGATTTAGAGTCATAGAGCCATAGAAATGTACAGCATGGAAGCAGACCCTTCGGTCCAACCTGTCCATGTCGACCAGATATCCCAACCCAATCTAGTCCCACCTGCCAGCACCCGGCCCATATCCCTCCAAACCCTTCCTATTCATATGCCTATCTAAACGCCTCTTCAATGTTGTAATTGTACCAGCCTCCACCAATTCCTCTGGCAGCTCATTCCATACACGTACCACCCTCTGCGTGAAAAAGTTTCCCCTTAGGTCTCTTTTATATCTTTCCCCTCTCACCCTAAACCTATGCCCTATCGTTCTGGACTCCCCCACCTTGGGGAAAAGACTTTGCCTATTTATCATATCCATGCCCCTCATAATTTTGTAAACCTCTATAAGGTCACCCCTCAGCTTCTGACGCTCCAGGGAAAACAGCCCCAGCCTGTTCAGCCTCTCCCTGTAGCTCAGATCCTCCAATCTTGGCAACATCCTTGTAAATCTTTTCAAGTTTCACAACATCTTTCCGATATGAAGGAGACCAACAGCCCCAGCCTGTTCAGCCTCTCCCTGTAGCTCAGATCCTCCAATCTTGGCAACATCCTTGTAAATCTTTTCAAGTTTCACAACATCTTTCCGATATGAAGGAGACCAGAATTGCACGCAATATTCCAACAGTGGCCTAACCAATGTCCTGTACAGCTGCAACATGATCTCCCAACTCCTGTACTCAATACTCTGACCAATAAAGGAAAGCATTTTAGACACCTTCTTCATAAGACCATAAGACATAGGAGTGGAAGTAAGGCCATTCGGCCCATCGAGTCCACTCCGCCATTCAATCATGGCTGATGCGCATTTCAGCTCCACTTACCAGCGTTCCCCCCGTAGCCCTTAATTCCTCTAGATGTGCTACCCCGGTAACACATTCATTGAACATCATCAGAGACCCTTCCCACCCTGGTAACACTCTCATCTAACATAATCAGAGACCCCTCCCACCCCGGTAACAATCTCTTCCAACACCATCAGAG
>NC_057719.1:15806843-15808714 GCF_004010195.1 Chiloscyllium plagiosum
CGAGACTCCCGATCCGGCTTGCATAGGATACTATCTGTCCCCCTAATTATAGAATCCCCTATAACCACTACTTGTCTATTAGCTCCCCCCTCTTGAATGGCCTTCTGGACCATGGTGCCTTGGTCAGTTGGCTCATCCTGTCCAGAGCCCTTTTCCTCATCTGTACAGGGAGCAAGAATCTCGTACCTGTTGGACAATGTCAAGGGCTGAGGCTCCTCCACTCCTGAACTCCGGTTCCCCCTACCTGCCTCATTTACAGTCACACTCTTTTGTGCCTGATCACTAGCTGAATGTGAATTACTTAATCTCCCAGGTGTGACTGCCTCCTGAAACAAAGTGTCCAGGTAACTCTCCCCCTCCCGGATGTGCCGCAGTGTTTGAAGCTCAGATTCCAGATCATCAACTCTGCTCTGGTGTTCTTCCAGCAACCAACACTTGCTGCAGATGTGGTCACTGCCGTTCACAATGGGATCAGCCAGCTCCCACATCATACAGCAACAGCACATCACCTGCCCAGCCATCTCTGCTTAGTTAGTTAATTACTTACTTTGTACAAGTATGAGTTAGAATACCTTCTGATACCTCTCTGCTATAGTTTTTTTTACCCTAAATAAGGACTTGATGTATACACACAAAAAAAAGAAGTAAATTTTTAACTAGTCCCTGGTAAAGAAATAAAAATCCTTACCTTAAAAGAAAAAGCAGAGTAGTTAAGAAGGTTAGAGGAGGAGGAGGGTGGGTGGGAGATACTACAGGTGTAGAATCTCGGGTTTAGCCGCCTTCCTGACTTATATACTCACTTTTCCTTCCCGGCTGCCCCTCTGCTTGCCGTCACTTCCTCTGCTCCTCCCGCTCTTTCTGTGGAGAGAGTGTTTAAAAAAAAAAACACACCACTGCCCGCTACAGGTAAGCAATTTTAAAACAAACTGTCTTACCTTTGCTGTAGTCTCCCGGGTTCGCTTTTACTTCGACGCTGCTCCCACTCAAATCCCTGCGACTCCAGTTTTAGCATAACTCATATGATTTATTGGAAATGCTGTTTTGACCAACATAATTAAAAAGAGGTTTTTGACCCTTCCTAATAAAAGTCACCTTCACAGAACTGAAAACCGAAACCCTAATTACCTTGACTGTGGAGCCATAATAATAATATTTTACAAACATTCCGCATACAAAGAAAAAGTTACAATATATCGTGTAATTTTGAAACTGAATTACTTGGTGACACTTCATTTGGATAGGTTGAGTAAAACAGTATGATCCTAGTAATGGTATAATTCAAGATTTAAAAACTGGGTGAAATCAAACAATAGATTTGTTTAAATAGTTGATAATGAATTGAGTTTCTATAGCACAGAAAAAGGCCCTTTGGGACCATCGAAGCTACACTTGTCAAAAGCACTACTTAATGATTGTAATCTCACTTTCTAGCACTTGGCCCATAGTCTTGCATCACAAGTGTATATCTGGATATTTCTTCAATGTTGTTGGAGGGTGTCTGCCTCTACTACCCTTACAATTAGTAGTTCCAGTTTCCCATCACCCTTTGGGTGCAAAAGGTTTTCCTCACATCTCCTCTATGCATTCTGCCCCTTATTTTAAATTTTTGCCTCTAGTCATTGATCTCTCCACCAAGGGGAGATGTTCCTTCCCATATATCTTGACTATGTTCCTCATAATTCTATATATGGTAAAAACGAGGACTGCAGATGCTGGAAACCAGAGTCTGGATTAGAGTAGTGCTGGAAAAGTACATCAGGTCAGGCAGCATCCAAGGAGCATTTGCTCGACATTTCGGGCAAAAGCCCTTCATCAGGAATAGAGGCAGTAAGCCTCCATGGCAGAGAGATAAATGAGAGTGGGGTGGGGGT
>NC_057719.1:15808731-15837933 GCF_004010195.1 Chiloscyllium plagiosum
GGAGGGGAAATAAGGAAACTGGTGAAGTCCACCTTGATGCTATGGGGTTGAAGTGTTCCGAGGCGGAAGATGAGGCGTTCTTCCTCCAGGCGTTGGGTGGTGAGGGAGCGACAGTGGAGGAGGTCCAGGACCTGCATGTCCTCAGCAGAGTGGGAGGAGGAGTTGAAGTGTTGGGCCACAGGGTGGTGGGGTTGATTGGTGCAGATGTCCCAGAGATGTTCCCTAAAGCGTACTGCGAGGAGGCGTACAGTCTCTCCAATGTGGAGACCGCATCGGGATGTATTCTCCTACTCCTCGGATATGCCTGACCTGCTGTGCTTTTCCAGCACCACTCTAATCCAGACTCGGGTTTCCAGCATCTGCAGTCCTCGTTTTTACCATATATAAAATTGTGAGGGATTGCATCTAGGATATATAATTTTATATATCTCAATTTCCTCCCTCCCCATCGACGACTCTGCTCCAACCTTTCTTTATACTTAAAACTCTGCAGCCCAGGCAATGTCCTGGTAAATTGCTCTGTACCCTCATCAGTGTAATCACTATTTCTGCTCCTTGAAATTGAAGAACTTTGAAAAAACATCCGCAGTAGGTTAAAAGTAACCTACCTCATAACTAAGGGGAGTTAATGAACATATTATTGCTCGACTATTAATCCAGAAACTCAGCTCATGTTCTTGGTTTAAATGCTGCCATAGCAAAAGGTGGAATCTTTCTTTTCATCTTACATATACACTATGCCTCACAGTAAAGTTGAGAGAATAACCTACCTCCATGACTTGAATACTGCTGAACATATTGAGGTGACATGACCATCGAATTAAATTTACCACTAGTTGCCTCTCTCTATTGAGAGAGCAGCCTTATGGTCCACTGGTACTATGGTGACTTTGCCTTCACCTTTACCACTTGAGAAATGCTAGATGTCTTAAATGTTGATCTAGCCTTAATATGTTTTAACATTTGGAGGGATATGGGCCAGAAATAGGCAGGTGGGACTTGTTTAGTTTGGGATTATGTTTGGCATGGATTGGTTGGACCAAAGGGTCTGTTTCCATGCTGTATGACTGTATGATATAATGCTTTGTCATCAATTTATATAAACTTATTTTTTGAAGGCATGTCATAGTGTTTTGCTGGTAACTGCTCAATCATACAATAACTTTTATTCCTTTTTTTTTTAAATTTCAGAAACTATTTCCAGCAGCATGGAATGGATGCATATTGTAATCATCACGTTGATGAAACTATTGCTTTCTAACTCAGAACACATATTGAATTCTAAATGTACAGTATAATTATTAGTCTATTTTAGTTCCATCTGGTAGTGTAATTTATCTGTGCATCTGTGTAGTACTTAAAATTTAAAAAGCAAAAGAAACTATTGGTCAATTTTGTTGTTTGACAAAATTTGAAGTATAGAGTCAATAATACATCAGACAACTATAGATTAGATTTTTTTTTTAGATTAGATTTCATTACAATGTGGAAACAGGCCCTTCGGCCCAACAAGTCCACACCGACCCGCCGAAGCACAACCCACCCATACCCCTACATTTACCCCTTACCTAACACTATGGGCAATTTAGCATGGCCAATTCACCTGACCTGCACATCTTTGGACTGTAGGAGGAAACCGGAGCACCCGGAGGAAACCCACGCAGACACGGAGAGAACGTGCAAACGTGCACACAGTCAGTCGCCTGAGGCGGGAATTGAACCCGGGTCTCTGGCGCTGTGAGGCAGCAGTGCTAACCACTGTGCCACCGTGCCGCCCACACAGATTATACTTTAGCTTACAGAAAGTTCCAGTTGAATGTTATCCCATTTAATGTGTTTGCTTCAATATTGATTAGTTACATCAGGCAGGATTCTGATTAAGTCATATTTCCACAGATGGTAGCTTCATATCATTGGCTCCTCAGCAAAGCACATGCCTGTTGTTCCTCTCCTATTGAGCAGGATTACAAATGCAACAAAACAGCCTCAGTAAGTTAACAGTAACCTACCTCATAACTAAGAGGGGTTAATGACCCAGACGTATTATTGCTAGACTATTAATCCAGAAACTCAGCTCATGTTCTGGGGACCTAGGTTTAAATGCTGCCGTAGCAGAAGATGGAATTTGTATTCAATAAAAAATATCTAAAATTAAGAATCCACTGATGACCATGAAACCATTGTCAATTGTTGGTGGAAAAGCTATCGGGCTCACTAATGTCCTTCAGGGAAGGAAATCTGCCAGTTTCACCTGGTCTGGCCTATATGTGACTCCAGACCCATAGCAATGTGGTTGATCTGCAAGTGCCCTCTGGCCAATTCGGAATGGACAGTGAATGCTTACCTAGCCAGAGATGCCCACATCCTGCGATTGATTACAAAAAAATGTTAATGGAACCTGAAAACTTGTTGAATGTTGAGAGATCCATTTTTAATGGTATTTATTATATCTGAACAATCTGTGCCATTTTGACACAACCTTTCACACTCAACCTCTGAAGCTGAACCCCACACCTAATCTTCTGACTTGCAGCTGTTACCCATGGTGTATTGAAACCCAAGGCTGCACCAGCAAGCCTTCACCAACCTGGGGTCAGACTACTGCAGCATTCGCTACTTCACCTACTAACTGCCACTGTCCCAGACCAACCCCACCCCACAATGCATGACAGATTTACTTCTTCTCACTGGCCATGGGGTCCTAGCAAGTCCTTTAGAATAGAGTTCCATCACATTCTGTCCCTGCCAGGCAAAATCCAGCAACCTGTTTGCTCTGCCGTATCAGCTAAGAGTCATGATTTAGTACAAGAGCTGATTTGAACCCAGCCATGACAAACACCTAGAAGGAAAGGGCAGAAGGCCAAGAAGAGCAATCCCATCAAGAGTGTTGAGCACAAGGGGTGCTACAGCTCCCCATGTAAGATGTCAGCAGTCCACAAACAACAGGATCAGCAATGGCATGGGACCTGATCTGCAAAGATTACTTGGCACCATTCTGGGCAGTGCTCATATTATAGGCTGCACTCTAGTTATAAACAATGATTACATTTGCTGATGTAGGAATTTAGCTTTTTAAAGTACTGTATTTCAGCTTACAAGCTACAGGCTTTGATGGTTTTTTGGGGATTTGTTTTTCTGCAAAGGAAGGTCTTATGGAACCTAATGGCATTTTTAACTTCGGTTCCATGGGAGTCAGTACTTCACTTAAAGTTATTTTACTTGAAATTGCAATTTTCAGAAATACAATCACAATTTTTTATTAGTCCCCTTATGTATGTCATTGTTTAATGTGTTAATTGGCATATATCATGGCAGAATATTATGATGAGTTTACAAGTGGAGTGACTATAAATTTTTGCATGTGGCCTTTCTGCACTCCACCATTCACTCCTGATCTGTTCACAATCTTAGAGTGATATTTAGGGTCAGCCCATCTACAGTTGTCCTATTTGAGGCCCATTAGTGGTCAGTTATTAAGGGCCATGTTCTAACTAATTGCAAACTTTTCACTAGCAGTGGAGGAAGTGGGGTGCACTTGGTTTACTGTCCCCTTTTCAAATTGGATATTCCTCCAGATTTTACATACTTGAAACATGCTTAACCTTGTCTTCACAATCCCATTCCACTCAGTCTGTAGGCCTCCCCTCCAGTCTTCAGCACAGATCTCCAAATCTATGTGGTCTTGTGCACTAATGCACTTTAGACTAGTAGGGCTGCTTGTAATTCCAAGCTATTGCAGCCAGTTGTGCTGTTGAAATTCTACTGAACCACCCAATGCTGCGTGCCTTACGGAGGTTTAACACTCCGTGATACATTTTTTGGTTGGAGCAGCTATTTTGCTCCTCACTTGAGAGGATGACGTGATCAGATCCTGGATGTAGGTTTGCTTGTTGAGCTGGAAGGTTAATTTCCAGATGTTTCGTCACTCTACTAGGTAACATCTTCAGTGGGCCTCAGGTAAAGCACTGTACATGATTCCTGCTTTCTATTTATACGTTTGGGTTTCTTTGGGTTGGTGATGTCATTTCCTGTTTCTTTCTCAGGGTGGTAAATGGGGTCTAACTTGATGTGTTTGTTGATAGAGTTCTTGTTGAAATGTCATGCTTCTAGGAATTCTCGTGCATGTCTCTGATTGGCTTGTCCTAAGATGGATGTGTTGTCCCCGTCGAAATGGTGTCCTTCCTTATCTGTATGTTAAGATGCTAGTGAGAGAGGGAGATACTAGTGATCAGATCCTGCTGGCCATCCGTAGCAATCTATGACAAGGTTGCAAAGATGCAAAGTAATATAACTAGGTTAGTGACTAGACCAAAATAAAATTGACATTGAAATATAATGTAGTAAAATGTGAGATTTTTGTTTCTGCAAGTTAACAGATAGGTTTTTGTCTTATTTAAATTTCAACATTGATTTCACTGATTACAGCATTCAGACTTAGAGAGTCTTTCTTTACAATGCAGGGGTGCCGAATGGACCCTACAAACTAAGACTTCCACAGTTTACTGGTCCATACTACTACATCAACACACTAAAATACTCAGGTTGCAGTTGTTTTTTAACATTTTTTTGTATATTCCTGAAAGAGTAAAACACCTATGTGTTTGTATTTTAGGACATAATTCACAGGAGATTGCTTTCTGCTGAGATGGGTAGTCAGTCGTTTATTATCTTTGAAACCAAAGGATCACAATCCAGTTTGTTTTGAATTGCATCTCTCTCATTGTAGAGCTGTAGTTTTAAGTTCAGGTGTGACATTCTATAGTTCCTTTCAGGGTTCTGCCAGATCTTCACTAAATTTACATCTGCAGTCATCTTCTGTTAAAGAGCGAAGGCAACATCCTTCAAGGGCTATGGGTGTCGCTAAGAAAGGCCACCATTTGTTGCCCATCCCAAACTACCATTGAGCTACATAGCCATTAGATCATTTCAGAGAGAGTTCAGTGTCAACCACATTGTTGTGGGTCTGGAGTACATGTAGGCCAAACATGTAGGCCCAAGTAAATTTTGTTCCCTCAAGATTATTGGTGAATTAGATAGGCTTTTATTAAAATAAATACATGGTCACAATTATGTGTGATTGAACTTCAGTTATTTTTTATTGAATTCAAAATTTACAGCTGACTAGGTGGTCTTCAAATCCGTGTCCTCAGAACATTGGTCTGGGACTTAGATTAGTAGTCCAGTGACATTACCTCCATACCCCCTACCTCCTTTAATCAGCCATGATCTTTTTGAATGACACTGTAGACCTACCCTTGTTTGTACTTTTTATGTTATGATCTTATGTGTTACCATGTGTAAAATTATAACCACATTGTTTATTTATCTTTCAGTTAAAGACACAACAAGATTTAGATGTATAACAGAAAAAGGACACAATTTTACAGAAAGGATCAGAATGTACCTTTATTTAGAAAAATTGGTAAGTGATATGAACATAAGCTTGCTCTTGCTATTGTATTAATAGTTATATTGAAATCTGTTTCAAAAATGTGCCGTTGTTTCTATCTATGTTTACTCGACACTAACTTTTCTCTCCTGTCTTAAATTGTACCTTAAAACATATTAATTAAGCTTTGATTTTATGAATTTGTGGTATTTCACGTGACTAATTGTTAAATGTCTGATTACACATCTTTGAACTGGCTTGGGTACTACTTTGTGAAACATGCTCTATGAATGTTAATTTTCGTGCACAATTCCAACTTACAATACAATAAACTGCTGAGAAAAAATGTATTATGCAACTAAATTTGTTGTTATCCGATGGCCAGGGTCACTATCTATGTGGGTCACTACCTGTGTGGCAGTTGTGGGACACCTCAGTAATATTAGTAGGAGATGACTTTTAAGTACCACTGCATGAATCAATTTTCTCCCCTCAAACTGTTTCATATCTTAAATTCTGTTTTCATGACTTTAATTAGGAAATGTGAAACTGTTAAAATCTCAGGATTGGACAATCTATTTGCTTTCTGTATTAGGAGTTTAGACTGACTTCTCACACTTTCGTATAGCAACCACTCCTACCTACCAGATGATCATGGCTAATTGAAGCTAATTGAATTCAATATGGTATTGAATATTCTTTCTGTTTGGTGAAGTGTAGGGTGGTAATTAATTTAGTAGACCGTTGCAAACAATCTCGTAAGTCACTCAGTTTGACTACTTCCATAATTTTGGCATTTTCTTGTCATGGTTCTGTTTGTCGGCACTTCTGAACTATGTACTAACATACATCAATATTGGGAGAGTCTTCTCCAAAACCCGAGTACCACAGTATAAAGGGGTCATTCTGGCTTGAAACATCTGAAGTAGGTGGGCTTTAAATATGGCACCAATGTCACTTCTTCCTGTCTGTCACACAAATCCCTGAGATTCAACATCTTGCTTGCATAATTAATGATGTCCCACTTCAAAGAGTTGAAGCTGTCATTAAGACTGAATTGACCAAAGATAGAGTCACAGAGATGTACAGCATGGAAACAGACCCTTCGGTCAACTCGTCCATGCTAACCAGATTAAGTTAATCTAGTCCTAATTGCCTGCACTTGGCCTATATCCCTGTACTCTGTTCATGTATCCATCCAGATCCCTTTTTAAATGTTATATTTATACCAGCTGCCACCACTGCCCCGGCAGCTCATTCCATACAAACACCACCCTTTGCACGAAAAAGTTATCCCTTAGGTCTCTCTTTATATCTTTCCCCTCTCACCCTAAACCTAAACTCCCCCACCACAGGAAAAAGACCTTGTCTATTTACCCTATCCATGCCCCTCATGATTTTATAAACCTCTATAAGGTCACCTCTCAGCCTCTTACAATATAATATTTGCTCAAGAAGATTAAAGTCATTGACAGAAAAAAAAGTATTATGACACTATATATATTGATTACCTAAGGGCCTGAGAGTGATGTGAGGTAACTATCTATGTGGGTCACGACCTGTGTGGCTTTTGTAGGGTTCCATTGTGATAATGAAAGGTTGTATGATTATTAAGCAACACTGATCCTGTAAAGATAATTCTCAGGTCTATGTAAAAGACACAATGAAATAACAAACACCAACTTTTTAAAAATACTTTGGATAATTTTTAGTAAATATTTAATAGTCAGGAATTTTAAATGCCTTGACAGCGCTCGTGTCAGTTTCCAATGAGGCTGACAATTCCAAAGAAATTTACAACTTAATCAGTTCATGCATTTTGCATACACATTATTGTCTACATTTTACAATCTCAAATGTACCTGACTTCCTCAAAGGTGTCTTGAACTATGAATATAAGAATGCCTTTCAAGCTTCAAGGTAGCTCTTCAAGAGATTACTGTCCCTCACTAAAGAATACCAGCGGCATTTGACTTTCTCCTGGTTCCAAAGTGTACAAGTTGTGTTTTTGAACAGCCCAATAGTGAAAATGAGATCACTGTGAGGCAGCTGCACATTAACATGCAGTTACCTCTGTGAGCCTTGGACTTACAATTTAGAACTGCTCTCACTGCCATATTGAAATTGGTTGCTGTCATTTTGGGGGCATCTCAGGACTTGAGATTCCTCCTCTGTGGTAGAGAGAATAAATACTTAAGATAGTGTTTTTCTGTGTCAATAGGTGGGCTGCTTTGTCTTTGTTAGAGTTGAAGGTAGTGAGTATCTTTTGAATTTCAGTCATCCATACTGATGGAAAGTATTCCATTATACTACTGTAACTTTATAATAGAGGACAGGCTTTGGAAGGTCGGGAGTGAGTTAATTGCTAGAGAATGTTCATCATTAGTTGATCTTGTAAAGGTAGTGGTGAACAACCCTTCTTGAACCCCTGCAGTCCATTAGTTATCTAAGTGTATCCATTGTGGTTTTAGGGAGAGAGTTCTAGGATTTTGATCCAGTGACAGCAAAGGAATAGGTTGTCTAAATAAGTCTAAAATGCGCCTAAGGATAAGGAATGGCTTGGAGAAGAACCTTTGGTTTTAGGTGTTCCCAGATATCTGTTTCTCTTTTCCATCTCGATTTTGGTGGTTGAGTTTGGACAGTTCTGTCTAAGGAGCTTTGGTGAATTTTTTCACTACATCTTTTTAGAAGATACAGATTGCTGTTACTCTGCGTTGGTGGAAGAGGGAAAGAATGTTTGTGGATGTGGTGCTAATCAAGCAGGCTACTTTGAGTTTAATGTTGTCTAGCTTCTTGACTGTTGTAGAAATCTCATTCATTTAAGCAAGTGGGAACATTCCATCACCGTCCATACTTGTATCTTGTAGATGGTGGACAGGCTTTAAGGAGTCAGGAGGTGAGTTCCTTGCTTCAGGACATCTAGTCTGTGCTGGGCTTGTAGACACAGTGTTTATATGGCACATCCAGTTTTTTTTCTGGTTAATAGTAACCCCAAGAATGTTGATATTGAATGTTAAGCTCATTGACCCATAGACTCTCGCTTGTTGAAAATGGTCATTGCCTGGTGCTTGCGTGGCATAAATGTTATTTACCAGTTGTGACTCTGAACATGGATATTGTATTACTACATTTGAAAGTGGACTGTTTCAGCATTTGAGCAGTTGCAGATCATGAAGACTATCATGTAATCATCAGCCTACATCACCTATACTGACCTTATATTTTAGGAAAAGTCATTGATGATGCAGCTGAAGATGGTTGGATCTCGAACACTATTTGGAGGAGCGCCTGCAAATATTTTCTTGAACAAAAATCACATAACCCAAGTTATAGTCCCAACAGGAGATTTGAAAACACAAGCTTTCAGAGTGCTGTTCCTTCATTAGGTGCTAGTAAAAGAGGAAGACCTTAGCCTAAATTCTGTGTCTAAGTTCGTTCTCTCTCACTAGCACCTGATGAACGAGCAGTACTCTGAAAGCTAGTGTTTTCAAATAAACCCGTTGGACTATAACCTGGTGTTGTATGATTTTTGATCTTGTCCAATACCGGCACCTCTACATCAAGATTTTCTAGAGCTGAGATGACCGACTTCCTACAACCACAAATATCTTCCCGGATGCTGGATATCTCACCGATCAGCAGAGTTGGTTCTTATCGATTCTTATTTTGCTAAGGTTCTTTGCTGCCACATTTAGTCAAGCACAGACACTCAATCCTAACTATTGGAATTCATTTGTCAAGTCTGAACCAAGGCTGTAATGCAATCAGAAACTGAGTTTTTTTTACTCACTCATGGGATATAGACATCACTGTCTAAGCCAGCATTTATTGTCTAACTTGCATTGCCCAATATCAACCTTAGTTACATGTCAGCCAGACCAGGTACAGATAACAGATTTGTTTCCCAAAGGACATTAGTTAACCAGATGGAATTTTGTGACAATTGATGATGGTTTCATGGTTATCATTAGACCCTTAATTTCCAGCTTCTTTTCAATGAACTCAAATTCTACCATCTGTTATGGTGGGATTTGAACCCAAGTCCCCAGAACATTAGCTGACCTTCTGGATTAGTAGTCTGATGATAATAGTGATCATGGCAGAACTTAACTTGAGCAGGTGAAGAGGTTATTGCTAAGCAAATGTTCCTTGATAGCACCGTTAATGATCCCTTAAGTCAATTTTATGATAATTGAGAGTAGGCTAAAGGGGTGATATTTGGCTGGGTTGGATTTGTTCTGCTTTTTGTGTACAGGGCTACCAGTGTTGTAAGCATGAGAACAGCTTGCCTAGTTGCACTACAAGTTCTGGAGCACAGATCTTCAGTACTAATGTTGGAATATTGTCATGGTCTTTTGCCTTTGCACCAAAGGCTGAAAGCTTTCAAAGATTTCTTGGAAATACGTGGAGTTAGTTATTTTGGCTGAAGTCAACTGTAATGCTGGGCATTTCCAAAGGAGGGTGAGATGGATCATCTCTTCAGCATTCTTGGTGAACATTGTTCAAATACTTTAGCCATTTTTTTCCACCAGTGTGCTAGGTGCCTCATCATTGAGGTTAAGGGTGTTTGTGAAGTTTCCTTCTCTAGTGAGTTATTTAATTGTTCACCACCAATATGACTGGGTGTTGTATGACTGCTGAACTTGGATTGATCCTTAAATGAAAGCAAAGTACTGCAGATACCTAGATCTGAAATTAAAATGTAAAGTGCTGGAGAAACTCAACAGTATCTGGGAAGAGAAAAACAGTGGTGGACTCTCCCTCATTATGGGCATTTAAGCGGGCATTGGATAGGCATATGGAGGATAGTGGGCTAGTGTAGGTTAGGTGGGCTTGGATCGGCGCAACATCGAGGGCCGAAGGGCCTGTACTGCGCTGTATTCTTCTATGTTCTATGTTCTAAAGTCTAATGTCTAATTTTGAGTCTAATGTGACTCTTCAGAACTGAAAGTGCTGGCAAGTGATGGTTTTAATGCTGTTAACAAAGGGTCAAGATGAGTTGAGTAGATGAGAGTTTCCAGGACAAAACAAAGGAAATGCCATTGGTAGTGGAAGAGAGATATGAGGGCAAAAGAAAAGTGTCAATGATAGGTGTGAAGAGTCGAAAATGGATCAAATTTGCTGCAAACAAATCCCCATAAACCTCTTCTTCCTCCAATATCCCCCTACCACCTTTGTCGACAGCAAGAGAGTCCATCATTTTCAGAGAGCAGTTAAAACTCTCCATGATGTTGTTTAGGTGGGGAGTCATGCAGGCGTCACCTTCCTTCCATGAAAAACATTAGTGAAGCAGATGGCTAACATTTAATTCTGGATATTAATTAATCCAAATTTTATCATTCAAATTAGTAGGTTTCAAGCCCACAACATGGAATACTAGTCCAGAGATAGCATCACTACACTACTGCCTCTCAATCAGAGTCACGAGTCATGTTGAATGGCTTTGAAACCATTTTTACCTGACAATCACTCTTTGGTTTGCAATGATTATTGAAATACATGTTTTTAAAATTCATTCATGGGATGTGGGTATCACTGGCCACTTTTGTATTTATTGCCTATCGCTAATTGCCCAGAGGGCAGTTAAGAGTCAACCACAATGCTGTGGGTCCGGAGTCACATGTAGACTAGACCAGATAAGGGTGACAATTTCCTTTCCTAAAATACATTAATAAACCAGATGGGTTTTTCCTGATAACCACCAATTGTTTCATGGTCATCATTAGACTCTTCATTCCAGATTTTTATTGAATTCAAATTCCACCATCTAGCATGGCAGGATTTGAATGCAGCTCTCTTATCATGATCTGGCTCTCTGAATTAATAGTTTAATGATAATACCACAGAGTCATTGCCTCCCCAAGGCATGGTGTCAGTGAATGCTGCAAATTGAATACAATGTGAGTTGCTAAGATAGTGTGCACCTGCTGTATGATGTGTATCAGTTGTCACACGCCAGTGCATCTTCATCAAGTGGAATTCCTATTGGTTCGAGTTTGTGGCTGACTTCGCACTGAATTTATGCAAAATAATGCAGTCTGGTATTCTGCATTGTGAGATGGCTGCAATCTTTGTAAACATTCATGATCACTTTATCTTTTTGTCTCCGGCAAGAAAGAATGAAGTTGGCTGTCTTTGTGTGAAAGACCTTAATGATCTCTCCTATGCATCAGTGTAATGCTCATGAAAAGATGTGTCTGTCACCAGAGCACGCTGGAAGGAGCCCAATAAAGCACAGCTCAGAGCCAACACAGGTTGGAACACTGACTGTAGCACTATGTAGATTTCAGTAACATCATCTTTGGTGAGGCATAGGTGCTTCATTGCATTGGTTGAGAGTGAAGTTCAGATAAAAGAATTACTCCCTGAGTATCCTGTGCACTTCTTTCACTCCTTCTTTTCCTCCAGATTCCAGCAGCTTGCACTGTTTTGTATGACTTCTGCATAGCCTCCTGGTCATATCTAATGCGAAAGTGAAATGTTACAAGGACCCCTATCTGGAAACAGTTGGCTTATCTATAAGCCTTGTGGTTGCCAAAAAGGTTCTCCATCACTGGCTAGACCACTCTCTATGCCAATGACCGAGACTTTTACAATTTTGCAGAAGTGGACAATTAACGCTATTTATAGCAGCACTAGCTAGAGGAAATAACCTTGCACCTAACATGTGAATGATTCACATCCCTTTAAATGATCTTTATTGGGAAGTGGAGATTTCTAGGTTGAATGAGGTTGAGTTAGGTCATCGGGTGGAAAGTGAAGCTGTAACATTGTATTAATAGTGTATCATGATCTGTTTGTATGGTTTTGCAGGACGTTATCTATTTATAAAAACCCTGTTCACAAAAATGATTTCTTATACACTTCTCGAAAGTGAGTGCCCAAAAAATATCTGGTACAGAACTTAGTGGGTCTTCCTTGTCTATTTATTAAAAGTTCTTGCTAATTCTGTTGGTTTACTTCTTTGTAATTTTCAGAGTTGAAATGAAAAATTACTTATATCTTTCAGGAAATCATCTGTAATTTGTACCATGTAGATAATATTGAAGGAGGCGTTATGAACATACTTTCTCCTTTATATACAAGTCTGGGGCTGACTCCAAGTTTAGAGATATTTAACAGAACTTCCTTAATTGCATTCAAGTTTGAAAGAAGCTTGGTAAGACCCTGTTTTATATACAAATGTATAATTATGATCTTAATTGCATTTGACAATGTAAGTAAGGGAATTTAGTCTTAAAGAACCAGCCAAAGTATTCCTATCAAAACAAATACAAACACCACATCAGTACAAGTAACTTGGGTAGGAATGGGATGTGCTGAAAGCAGATTTTGGGAAGTGAGTAGGAAATTGAAAGGCATGGCCTCTAAAGCAATAATATTGGATTGCACCCATTTCCCTGTGTATTTGGATACAGAAATAGGAGAATTGAGTGATTGAATAAGATGTTGAAATGCTGGTGCAGGAGTGTGCAGCTGATGTCTAGGGCATTGCAATCACTTCTCGGTTGGTAGAGCCTGTTAGGCTGTTTGCGCATGAAGAGGATCAGGTTACAAATGAGGCCATATGGTTCTGAATCAGAAAAGAGCAAGTTAATTAGAAAAGACAGACAAGAGCAAGTTAGAGAATAAAATAACTGAACTATAAAACTGCATTTATTTCAATACAAGAGGACTTACAGGCTGATGAAATTAGGGCATGTATGGGAACATAGGACTGGGCTGTTCTAGCAATTATAGAAACTTTACTGAGGGAAGGATAGACTGGCAGCTCACTGTTCTGGCTTTTAGATGTTGTAGGAAAGAGAAGCAAGAGAGGAGGGCCAGTGGCATTTTTGATTAGCATTCTAATTAGAGAAGATGTTTCTGAGGGATTGTTTAATGAAAATGTATGGGTTGAAATTAGAAATAGGAAAGGGATTATCCCCTTGATGGGATTATATTATAGGTCCCCAATAGTCAGAGGGAAATAGAGAAGCAAATATTTAGAGAGCTGTCCAATATATGTTAAATAATAAAGTTGTAATTGTAGGGGATTTAAATTTTGAAGAAGGGTTTATGCCCGAAACGTCGATTCTCCTGTTCCTTGGATGCTGCCTGACCTGCTGCGCTTTTCCAGCAACACATTTTCAGCTCTGATCTCCAGCATCTGCAGTCCTCACTTTCTCCTCGGGGATTTAAATTTTCCAAACATTGAGTGGGGACTGCCTTAATGGTGAAGAATTTGTTAAATGCGTTCAAGCAAATTTTCTTTATCGATATGTAAAAGCTTGACATTCTCTTGGGAAATAAGGTAGTGCAAGTGACTGAAATGTTAGTAGGGGAATGTTTTGGGACCAGTGATCATAATACTACTGGTTTTAAAATAGTTATGGAAAAGGACAGGTCTTCCATAAGAATTAAGGTTCTTACTTGGAATAAGGCAAATTTTAAGAGTATGAAAGAAGAATTTTCAAAAGATGATTGAAGTAGACTCTTTGCAGGTAAAAGGATGACTGACAAGTTGGAGGCCTTCAAAAATATGATAACAAGAGTTCAGAAGCATTCTGTTCCTTTTAGAGTGAAAGGCAAGGCTGGTAAGATTAGGGAACAATGGATGAATAAAGATATTGAAGTTCTAGTCAAGATTTTTAAAAAATCATATATTAAATGTAGACAACTGGGATCGACTGAATCTCTTGAAGAGTATAAAGAGTGTAGGGGCATCCTTAAGAAGGAAATCAGAAAGTTAAAGAAAGGATATTAGATAGCCTTGGCAAATAAGGTTAAAGATAATCCAAAATATTCTACAAATACTTTAAGACAAAGAGAGCAACTAGAGAGAGAATAGGACACTTTCCAGATCAAGGAAGTTATCTTTGTGTTGAACCTCAGAAGATGTGAGAGTCATTAAATGAATATTTCATGTCAGTTTTTACTGTTGAGATATAAATAGAGGCTAGAGAACTCTGGGAAATAAATATTGATGTTTTGAAAACTGTTCACATTACAGAAGTTTTGGAAACAGTTCACATTAGAGAAGAGGAGCTGCTGGAGGTCTTAGAAAACTTCTTGGTAGATAAGTCCTCAGGACTTGATCAAATGTGATATAGGATGTTGGGAGAAGTTAGGAAGCAAATTGTGGAGCCCCTAACCAAAATATTTTGATCATTTATTACCGTGGGTTAAGTACGGTAGGGTTGGAAGGTGGTTGATGTTGTGCCATTGTTTAAGAAAGGCTGTAAGGAAAAGCCTGGAATTTACAGACTTGTGAGTCTGACATCAGTGGTAGGTAAGTTGTTGGATGTGATTCTGAAGGATAAGATTTATATGCATTTGGAGAAGCAATGATTTGTTAGGGAGAATCAACATGGTTTTGTGTGTGGGAAATCATGTCTGAGAAACTTGATTGAGATTTTAATAATGTAACCAAAAAGATTGATGAGAGCAGAACGATAGACAGTATTTACATGGACTTTAGTTAAATCTTTGACATGACCACATGGTAGGCTAATTAGTAAAGTTAAATCACATAGGATTCAGGATGAGCTTGCCAGTTGGATACAAAATTGGCTTTATGATAGATTAGATTAGATTACAGTGTGGAAACAGGCCCTTCGGCTCAACAAGTTCACACCGACCTGCCGAAGCGCAACCCACCCATACCCCGACATTTACCCCTTACCTAACACTACGGGCAATTTAGCATGGCCAATTCACCTGACCTGCACATCTTTGGACTGTAGGAGGAAACCCAAGCAGACACAGGGAGAATGTGAGAAACAAAAGCTCACTCACTTTAATAATTTCAGTCCGAGACAAATATCTGAATCCGCCATTGTTTATTTATACACCTATAGGTGGGTGCCCTGTCTCATCACCAGGTAAGGTAATGACAAAATGCACACTAAATCCAACAAACTCTCGAAATTTATACAGTTTGAATCCCCATATTTTTCCTTATTCCATTGTTTGTTCCCTGCTTCGCTTACGTCACTCATTTCCTTAAGACTGATCCCACAACTTCTGTTTATCCTGTTTTGTCCGTGACAAACTCTTATCTCTGTCTCCCATAAGGGTGTTTGACGTCAGTCTATTGTAGATTATTGATTAGGCATATCTTTTCTTCTATCAGCATCTATTTCCATCCAGAGGCCACTTTGACCTCTTTGATTAGGGTTTGTTCCTGTGTCTCTGTACAAGCGAGGAGAACAGATGTTTTCCTGTTTGCCCATATATCCACCATTGTTCTGTATTCATGTCTCATGCTCACATATCCTTTCTTTTTGCTGAATATGTATTTTCTCATTCCCATTCTGTATCAGAATTTATACTTGCAGAAATAACATTAATTCATTTATATCCCACAGAGAACGTACAAACTCTATACAGTCAGTCGCCTGAGGCGGGAATTGAACCCGGGTCTCTGGCGCTGTGAGGCAGCAGTGCTAACCACTGTGCCACCGTGCCGCCCACGATAGGAGACAGAGGGTGGTGGTAAAGGGTTGTTCTTTGGACTGGAAGCCTGTTCCACAGGAATCAGTACTGGGTGCCCATTGCCAGGGTGTAGGACATCTCTGAGCAGCTTGAAAGGATATTGGAGTGGGAGGGTGAAGATTCAATTGTTATGGCCCACACTGGAACAAACAATATAGGCACGGCTAGGAAGGAGGACCTGCTTGGGGATTATCAAGCATTAGGAATGAAATTAAGGTCCTCAAGGATCATAATCTCCAGATTACTGCCCAAGCCACATGCAAATTGGCTTAGGGATAAGAAAATTAGGAAAATAAACACATGGCTATGGAGTGGTGTGGGAAAGAGGGGTTCCACTTCATGAGACATTGGCATCAGTTTTGGAACGTGCAGGAGCTGTACCAATGGGACGGTCCACCTGAACCGATCTGGTACCAATGGCAAAGGATAAATAGGTGGTCACTAGGACTTTAAACTAGTGAGTCGGGAGGATAGAAAAGGGAAAACAACAGAAAGTATAATGGTAAATAAAAGGTTAAGCAGCAGGTTAGCATGTGTGCAGGAGAGTTTAAGTACAAGGTAGACTATGAAAGAAGTAAAAAGGAAGGATAACTTTGGAGATATTATGAGAGATGTTCGAAATCGTGAGGGTATGAAATCTAGCACAAGGGCACTGTATCTGAATGCTCGCAGCATTCGTAACAAGGTTGATGAGTTAATGGCACAAATCATCGTGAACGAATATGATTTAGTAGTCATTATCAGGACATGGTTATAGGATGGTCATGACTGGGAGTTAAATATCTGGGGTATCAGACTATTCGGAAGGACAGAGAGGAAGGTAAGGGAGGTGGTTTAGCTCTGATATTCAAGGACGACATCAGGGCGGCGCTGAGAGATGATATAGGTTCTATGGAGAATAAGGTTGAAATTTGGGTGGAAATTAGAAATTCTAAGAAGAAAAAGTCACTGATAAGCGTAGTCTATAGGCCACATTGGAGCAGGCAATAAACAAAGAAATAACTAATGCTTGTAAAAATGATATGGCAATTATCATGGAGGGTTTTAATCTACACGTTGATTGGTCAAACTAGTTCGGCCAGGGTAATCTTGAGGAGGAATTTGTTGAGTGTATCTGTGATAAATTTCTTGGACACTATGTAACAGAACCAACGAGGGAGCAAGCTATCCCAGATCTGGTCCTGTGTAATGAGACAGGAATAATTATGACCTCATAGTTAGGATCCTCTTGGAAGGAGCAATCACAGTATGGTTAGATTTAGAATACAGATGGAAGTGTGAAAATAAAATCCAACACCAGAGCTTGTGCTTAAACATGGGAGACTACAATAGAATGAGGAAGGACTTGGCTAAAGTAGAATGGAAGCAAAGACTTTATGGTGGGACAGTTGACGAGCAGTCGAGGACTTTCAAAACAATTTTTCAAAGTTCTCAGCAAAAATATATTACAGTGGAAAGAGAGGACTGTAAGAAGAGGGGTAATCTGCCATGGGTGTCTAAGGAAATAAGGGAGGCTATCAAATTGAAAGAGAAAGCATACAAAGTAGCCAAGGACAGCAGGAAACTAGAAGATTTTAAAGGTCAACAGAAAGCCACAAAAAAGAGCTGTAAAGAAAACTAAGATAGAACATTAGAAAAAAAACTAGCATAGAATATAAAGACAGATAGCAAAAGTTTCTATAAATTTAGCCACACATATATAAAATGAAAAAGAGTGGCTAAAGTAAACGTTGGTACTTTAGAGGATGAGAAGGGACACTTAGTTATGGGGTCTGATGAAATGGCCGAGGCTTTGAACAAGTAGTTTGTATCGGTCTTCACAGTGAAGGACACTAATAACATGTCAGGAATTGACAAGGAAATGAAGGTAGGTGAGGACCAGGAAACAATCATTATTATGGAAGAGGTAGTGTTGGGCAAGCTAATGGAGCTAAGGATAGACAAGTCTTCTGGCCCTGATGGAATGCATCCCAGCATAGTAAAAGAGAGGGTGGGAGAAATAACTAGAGCACTTGTGGTAATTTTCCAAAATTTACTGGACTCTGGGGCAATTCCAGTAGATTGGAAAACAGCAAGTATGATGCCACTGGGGATTATAGACCACTTAGCTTGACTTCTGTAGTGGGGAAGATGCTTGAGTCTATTATCAAGAAAGAAATAGCAAGGCATCCAGATAGAAATTGTTCTATTAGATAGATGCAGCAAGGGTTCATGAAGGACAGGTCATGCTGAACAAATCTTTTGGAATTCTATGAAGACATTACGAGCAAGGTGGACGGTGCAGACTCAGTGGATGTGCTGTACCTAGATTTCTAAAAGGCCTTTGACAAGGTGCTGCACAAGAGGCTGCTGCATAAGATAAAGACGCATGGCATTTCAGGTAAAGTATTAGCATGGATAGAGGATTGGTTGACTAACAGGAAGTAAAGACTGGGGATAGGTGAGTGCTACTCTGGTTGGCAATCAGTAACTAGAGGCGTGTCTCAGGGATCAGTGTTGGGACAGCCATTATTCACAATTTATATAGATAATTTGGAATTGGGGATGACATGTAGTGTGTCAAAGTTTGCAGATGACACTAAGATGAGTGGCAGAGCAAAGTGTGCAGAGGGCTGTGAAACTTTGCAAAAGGAACATAGATACTTTAAATGAGTGGGCAAAGGCCTGGCAGATTGAATACAATGTTAATAAACGTGAAGTCATTTATTTTGATCAGAGTAACAGTAAAAAGGATTATTGTTTCAATGGTAAAACGTTGCAGTGTGCTGCTGTGCAGAGTGACCTGAGTGTCCTTGTGCATAATACAGAGGATTGGTCTGCAGGTACAACAAGTAATTAGGAAGGCAAATTGAATTTTGTCCTTCATTGCTAAAGAAATGAAGTTTAAAAGCAGAGAGATTATGTTGTGCTGTACAGGATGCTGGTGATGCCACACCTTGGGTACTGCGTGCTGTTTTGGTCTCTTTACTTGAGAAAGGATATACTGGCACTAGAGGGGGTGCAGAAGAGGTTCACTGTGTTGGTTCCGGAGTTGAAGGATGTGAGAAACAAAAGCTCACTCACTTTAATAATTTCAGTCCGAGACAAATATCTGAATCAGCCGTTAGGCATATATTTTCTTCTATCAGCATCTATTTCCATCCAGAGGCCACTTTGACCTCTTTGATTAGGGTTTGTTCCTGTGCCGAGTAGGGGGAAACAGATGCTTTCCTGTTTGCCCATATATCCACCATTGTTCTGTATTCACGTCTCATGCTAACATATCCTTTCTTTTTGCTGAATATGTATTTTCTCATTCCTGTTCTGTATCAGAATTTATACTTGCAGAAATAACATTAATTCATTTATATCCCACAAAGGAGTTGGCTTATAAGGAGACAGTGAGTAGATTGAGATCATATTAATTGGAATTTAGAAGAATGAGGGGAGATCTTATAGAAACATATAACATTATGAAGGGAATAGATAAGACAGATGTAGAGAGGATGTTTCCACTGGCAGATGAAACGAGGACAAGAAGGCATAGCCTCAAAATTGGGGGGAGCAGATTTAGGACTTAATTGAGAAGGAACTTCTTCACTCAGAGGATTGTAAATCTGTAGAATTTCTTGTCCAGTGAAGTAGTTGACGCTACTTCTGTAGATGTTTTTAAAGCTAAGGTAGATAGTTTTCTGAACAATAAAGGAATTAAGGGATACGGTGACAGCATGGGTAAGTGCAGCTGCGTCCATGATCTTACTGACTGGCAGAGCAAGGTCGAAGTGCCTGTTAGCCTGCTTCTGCTCCTAGTTCTTATGTTCTATGTCCACTTTGGATTGTCATTTATATAAACGATTCAGATGGGAATATAGGAAGCAGGATTAGTAAATTTGCAGATGACACCAAAATAAATGATACAGTAGACAGTCAAAAAAGATTATCTAAGATTACAAAGAGATCTTGATCAATTGGATCAATGGGCTGAGGAGTGGCAGATGGAGTTTAATTTGGATAAATGTGAGATATTGCATTTTGGTAATACAAACAAGGACAGGACAATTAATGGTTGGTCCCTACGTAATGTTGTAGAACAAAGACACCTAAGGGTTTAGTTATACAATTCTTTGAAATTTCTGTCACAAATAGGCAAGGTGGTTCAGAAGGAATTTAACACACTTGCCTTCATTGCTTAGATCTTTGAGAATAGGAATGCGTTTTCATGTTGCAGTTGTACAGGACATTGGTGAGGTCTCTTCTGTTTGCTGTACTGGTTGCCCTGTATTGGAAGGATATTATTAAACAGGAGAGGGTTCAGAAGACTTTTACCAGGATGTTGCTGGAAATGGAGGGTTTGAAATATAAAAGGAAAATGGAAAGACTGGGACATTTTCACCTGAACATAAGGGTTTGAGGGGCAATCTTAATGAAGTTTATAAAATCATGAGGGGCATAGATAAGGTGAATGTCAAGGGTCTTTTCCCTAGGCTAGGATAGTCCAAAACTAGGGGACATATTTTTAAGGTGAGAAGAGAAAGATTTAAAAAGGACATGAAGGGCAACTTTTCTACACTGAGATTGTTTTGTGTGTGGAATGAAATGCCAGGGGAAGGAGTAGATGTAGGTACAGTTGCAACATTTAAAAGCTATTTGATTGAGTTCATAAATAAGAAACATTTGGAGGCATATGGGCCTAGTGCAGGCAGGTGGGACTCGTTTAGTTTGGGAACATGGTTGGCATGGACTGTAGGGTCTACTTCCGTGCTGTATGACTATATGTCTCTAATTGGATTGAATGCAAAAAAAAAGGGGCAGCCACATTGCTAGTCATGTACTATGAGCTCCCAAATAATTAGAGAGAAGCAAATACGTAGCCAGATCCTGAGTGCAAAAGCAAAAGCATTCCTATTCTCAAAGATCTAAGCAATGAAGGCAAGTGTGTTAAATTCCTTCTGAACCACCTTGCCTATTTGTGACACAAATTTCAAAGAATTGTATATTGGGGATTTTAATAATCCAAAATATCAACTGGGATACAAGCAGTGTGTAAGGTGTAGAAGGCATATAATTCTTGAACTGTATTTAAAAGAGCTGTTTTAGCCAGCATTTTATAAACCCATTGAGAGATAGCACAATTCAAGCTTTAGTCTGACAAAACAAAGTTGGGCAAGAGGATGAAGTAGCAGTGAGACAGTTGGAGCATTGCACACTGTATTCCAGCTGTGCCCTAAATATCATTATATTCAGAGTGTCACAAAGCTGGTCGTTCTTTCTCAAAGTTACTGTGTCCTTGATTTTTGTCAGAGGGGTCGTAACAGAGCCCAGGCATCTGTTTAGGGGTAAACAAAAAGGGCCCCAAGAGTGGTCTATTGGGGCCCTTTTTGTTTACCCCTAAACAGATGATACCTCAAACCAAAGGCTTTCATGTTTTAGAATAACTTATGTAATGAAAGGTGAGTGGCCAGTCTTGGCAGCTGAGGTTTTTTGATCCAGTTGCAGCAGGGGATATATGAAACAAGCTGCTGGACTTTCTCTCTCCTTACAAACTGTAAGTTGCCTGTGCCATGTTTTACTGTTTGTGCTAAGGGATGTGTGTGTTTTCAGAACAACACCATTAAGTTGAGTTTGTATAGGATAAGTTATGCAATATTCTGTTTTCTGTCCTTTGTGTTTAATTCTGTAATGTTGTAAATAAAGCTTATTTGTTTAAAACTTGGCAGTCGACCCAGCTAATTTACACCCAGAATATCCACTATACACTTAGCTAAACAAAGAGCAAAGTTATGGTCTGGGCTATCTGCTTATAATTTTGAGGGGCCTGACCTAGTCCATAACAGATTGGGAGCTCTTTGCAGGATTTAAACAGTGAGTGGTGGGTGTTAGTGTCTTTCATTTTAGGTGTTGATTTGGTGGTTTAAACAACACTTGGACAGCAATGGCTTTTGCAGTCACCAAGGGGTTTCTGGAGGTTGAAAGAGAGACCTTAAGGCTTTTATAAAAGGCAAAAAAAACCAAGCTGCAGGAATTAATAGATAAGCTGGGGTTGAATTTATCTCCTAATGTGAGGAAAAATGCAATGATTTCAGCAGCAGCTCAGTATTTAAATTTGCTAGAAACACCATCAGGATCTGTAGAAATGGCAAGCATTCAATTGCAGATGATGCAGCTTGAGTTAGAGGTGGAGAAAAGGAAAGGGTAGCAGAAATGAAATAGTTTGAGTTATAATTAAAATCAGAAAAAAAAAATGAATGAAGGGCTTTAGCAAAAGAGAAAAAGAGAATGAAGGGCTCTAGCAGAAGAGGAAAAAAAGAGAGCTTGAACTTCAAAAATTGACATGAAAAGGGAAGTCAGCGTAAAAGAATGGAGATAAAGGATGAAGGTAGGCTTAGTGAGGAAGAGAGTGAGGATGAGCAAGCCCCTGGTAGTCAAAACTGAAAATGTGTTGCTGGAAAAGCACAGCAGGTCAGGCAGCATCCAAGGAGCAGGAGAATCGACGTTTCGGGCATGAGCCCTTCAGGTAGGCAAAAGCCTAGTGAGAAGTCTAGTTTAAGTATCTTCAAGCATTGCATAAATTTGATGAGAAGGATGTGGAAGCCTTTTTCATCTCGTTTGGAAAGGTGGCTAAACAAATGGAGTGGCCAGTAACCATGTGGGTTTTGTTGATCCAAACCAAACTTGGAGGTAGAACTTGTGAGGTATTTGCATCACTATGAGAGGAGGCATCTGGGGAGTGTGAGGTGGTGTAAAAAGCTATCTTAAGTGCATATAAGCTTGTACCAGAAGTCTATAGACAATGTTTCAGGAATCTAAGGAGGGACCCTGGTTAAATCTATATTGAATTTGAAAGGATCAAACAAAGTAATTTTGGTAGGTGGATAAGAGCTTTAAAAATAGAGCAAACTTACAGTGCCCTTATTTATTTTGGAGGAGTTCGAAAATTCACTGCCTGAACCAGTGCAAACTCATGTGGAAGAGCAGAGAGTTACAACAGCAAGGTTACAGCTGAAATGGTTGATGGCTATGAGTTGGTTCATTTGACTTTCCGAATCAATTTCAATCCATGACAGATAGAATTTGGCCAAAAGAGAAATCTTCACATGGAGATCATAAGGAGAACTCACCACAGGATAAAAAGGAAACCCTTAAGTTAAAAAGCTCTGTGTTTTCATTGTAATAAAGTAGACCACAAGAAATCACAGTGTTAGTGGGCTAGGAAACCACAGGAAAGCCAGATGTGGGAAGGCCGGATAAGCCTGGAAGCTTTGTTGGAGTGGTAACAGAAAGCACAGTGGAAGCTAGAAAGCTGTATCAGAGTGTGCAAGCTGATCAGAGGTTGGTTAAGGAGCAAGTGCCAGATCTGCTGAAAAAAAATCCGCAAAGGTAAAATTTATTAACATCGGCCAGGAGTAACAGGTAAAGAGGTTACAGTATTAAGGGGCACAGAGTCTTTTGAGTCTGTGTTGCTGAAGGATGAGGAGATATGTATTCCTGAAGGACTATTGCCAGAAAAGTTACTGGTAACAGGAATTCGTGATGTGACAAAAAGTGCTCAATTATGTATAGTGAGATTAGTATCCAGAAAAGTGTGGAGAATTTGTGGTAGGAGTACTGGACAAACTCTTGGCTCCAGGAATACAATATGTCCTTGCAAATGATATAGCTGATTCACTGGTAGGCGTGCTGCCTACTCTGGTTGAAAAGCCAGTGGAGACACAGGCAACTGAAGCAACGGAGGATGTTTATCCAGGAATCTTCCCTGATTGAGTAGTAACAAGATCGCAGAGTCACAAGCTGAAGCAGGAGACATCAAAGGGCACAGATAAGGAAGCTGAAGTGGCATTAGCAGAGACTGTGTTCGGTCATATAAGTGGGATAAAACAGGAGCAAATAGGTAAACATCCAAGTATTTTTAACTCTGCTGAACTCATTGAGTTAAAGCAGAAAGATGAAAATTTAAAGCAGTTTGTATCAAAAGTCATACACAGTAAATGAGTCTGAATGCATCCCTATGTTATTAACTGAAAAGTGATGTTTTAATAAGGAAATAAAGACCATCACATAATCAAGCAGATGAGAAATGGGCGAAGATTTATCAAATTATATTGCCAGTGGAGTATAGAAAGGAGGTGTTGAAGGTGACACAGGAGCTACCACTTGGAGATCATTTAGAAGTGAGGAAAACACAAGCTAAAATACAAAGGCATTTTTACTGGCCCTGGACTGCTCAAAGCTGTAGTTGAATTTTACCAGATGTATCATACATGTCAGGTAATTGGAAAACTACAGGTGGTAATAAAACCTGCACCTTTAATACCTATTCCAGCATTTTCGGAATCTTTTACCAGAGTCTTAATTGATTGTGTAGGTCCCCTACCTCAAATAAAAAGTGGGAATCAGTATTTATTAACAATAATGGATGTATCAACGAGATTTCCAGAGGCTGTTCCATTACGTAATATCACAGCTAAAAGAATTGAAGAGGAATTACTCCAATTTTGTTACTAGATACGGACTACCAATAGACATACAGTCAGATCAAGGGTCAAACTTCACATCCAAACTATTCAAGGAAGTTATGGACAGCTTAGGAATAAAACAATGCAAATCTACTGTGTACCATCCAGAATCGCAGGGAGCACTAGAAAGATGGCATCAAATGCTAAAGACCATGTTGAGGGCTTACAATCAGGATCATCCAGATGATTGGGATAAGGGAATTCTATTTGTGCTTTTTGCAATCAGAGATGCACCAAATGAATCAACCAAATTCAGTCCATTTGAATTAGTTTTTGGGCATGAAGTGAGAGGACCATTAAAATTGATTAAGGAGAAATTGCTAAGTCAGAGTTCAGAGACCACACATTTGGATTATATGTCAAATTTTAGAGACTGATTAAATAGAGCTGGTGGTTGACTAGACAGCATTTAAAAGTATCGCAGCATGAAATGAAACAGGAAGCAGATGAGACCTCAAAATTTGCAATTTTGCTATCAGGGATAAGATATTAGTGTTAGAATTCTTTGAGGAGTAACAAGCAAGTTCGACAAAGAGAGCCAGTATACGTGACCTATTCAGATATGCATAAGACCTTTGACAAGATACCATTCAGGACACTGCTAAATAAGGTAAGAGCCCTAGTTATGAAGAAGGCATCTGCATGGTTAGAGGATTGGCTGACTGGCAGAAGGCATGGTGTAGGGATAAATGGGTGTATTTTAGAGTGGCAGCTGATGAGTAGTGAAGTTCCATAGGGATCTGTGTTGGGACCACAGCCATTCATGTTATACATTAACAAACTGGATGAAGGAACTGTGAGGGCATTGTTGCTAAGTTTGCAGATGACACAAAGCTAGGTGGAGGGACGTAGTATTGAGGAAGAGAGGAGGCTGCAGAAGAATAAGGGAGTGGGCAAATAAGTGGCAGATGGAATACAACTTGAGAAAGTGTGAGGTGATATACTTTGGTAGGGAGAATAGAGGCATAGCCTATTTTCTAAATGGGGGAGAGGCTTCAGAAATCTGAAACACAAAGGGATTTAGGAGGTCCTAGTTCAGGGGTCTCTTCAGGTTTTCATGTAGGTTCAGTTGGCCATTATGAAGCAAATGCATTCATTTCAAAAGCGCTAGAATACAAGAGCAGAGATGTATGTTGAGGCTGTATAAGACTCTGTTCAGACCACATATAGAATATGTGAGCAGTTTTGGGCCTCTTATCTAAAGAAGGATTTACTGGTATTAGAGGGGTCGAGGGGAGGTTTAGAAGAATGATCCCGGAGATGAAGGACTTGCCATATGTGGGATTCTCCTTTCTTCTAAACCCCAGTGAGTATAGTCCTAACCAAGACAATTTCTTCATGAGGAGAAAGTGAGGACTGCAGATGCTGGAGGTCAGAGTCGAAAAGTGTGGCGCTGGAGCACAGCAGGTCAGGCAGCATCCGAGGTGCAGGAGAGTCCATGTTTTAGGCATAAGCCCTTCATTAGCTTATGCCCGAAACATCGATTCTCCTGCTCCTCGGATGCTGCCTGACCTACTGTGCTTTTCCAGTGCCACACTTTTTGACTCCAATTTCTTCATAAGTCAGTTCTGTCTCCCAGGAATAAGTCTAATTATAACTCCATCATAACTTCCTTGCTCTTGTATTCAATGTCCTGACTAGAGTCATAGAGTCCGATAGCATGGAAACAAGTCCTTTGGCCTAAACTAGTCCATGCTGAACAAGATGTCCATCCACGCTCATCCCATTTTGTGCACTTGGCCCAATATCCTTCTAACCCCTTCCTATCCAAGTATTTGTCCAAATGCCGTTTAAATGTTGTTGATGTAACTGCCTCAATCACTTATGCTGGCAGCTCATTCCATTTACGTACCATCCATTGTGTAAAAAGGTTTCACCTCAGGTTCCCTTTTATTCTTTCCCCTCTAACCTTAAACTGATGCCCTCTAGTCCTCGATTCTCCAAACCTGGATAAAGACTAAGTGCATTCATCCTATCCATGCCTCTCATGATCTTATTACTTATAAAATGATCCCCACTCTGTCTCCTACACTCCAAAGAAAAACTCTCCCTACAACTTAGACCCATGAATCCTGATAACATACTTTATGCTATTTGTCTTCTTAGCTACCTTATTGACCTATCCTACTGCCTTCAAGTGTCAATGAACATGCACATCAAGATCCTCCAATCCTCTGTACTTCCTAGGGTCTGACCATTCACTATATACACCCTTGCTTTGTGAGTGCTCCCAAATGCATCATCGCACTTTTCAGGATTAAATTCTGTTTGCCACTGTTAGGTCACCTAACCAGCCCGTCTGTATTATATTATAGTTTCCTCCTTGCTATTTATCACACCCCCAATTTTCCTCTGAGAACTTACTGAACATATTTGCCACATTTATTAACATCCACAACCAATAGCAAGGGACCCAGCACTGAACCCTGTGATATGCTACTGGACAAGGTTTAAGGTCACAAAGACATTTTTTGACCATCATCCTCTGCTTCCTGCCACAAGCTAATTTTGGACTCAATTTTCCAAATTGTCCTGGATCCTGTGGGCTCTTAGCTTCTTCACTGGTCTTCCACGTTTGTCAAAAGGCTTACTGAAGTCCATGTAAACAACATCAGTTACAACACTTTCATCCACATGCAGAGTTACCTCCTCAAAAGAATTCAATCCCCCCTTAGAAAGCTATGCTGACTATTCTTGATTAATCCTTGTCTCTGAAAATGGATATTAATTTTGTCCATCAGGATTTGTTTTCAATAGTTTCCACATCACTGATGTTATACTCACTGGCCTTTAGTTTCCTGATTTACCCTTACCACCCTTCTTGAATACTGGTATCACATTAGCTGTCCTTTAATCCTGTGGCCAGAGAGGATTTGAAAATTAATTTCAGAGCCCCTACAATCTCCTCCTTGCATCCCACAGTAGCTTGAGATACATTTCATCTAGTCTGGGGATTTATGCACTTTCAAGCCTCCTAAATCTGCAAATACCTCCTTTCTCAATGATCTCAATGCACTATTCAAGTGTATTTCAGTTCCCCATCCTGATTATTTAGATAGAAATAATGGGGAAATAGGAGATCTGGAGCTAGGGAATTATATTCTTTTAATGGGACTGTTCAGGCATAAAAGACCAAATAGCCTCAAAACAATTTTGTGATTCCGATCATTTATGGAACTACCAAGGGGACAAGGGGAAAATAGTTGTATGAATGTCATGTAAGTGTGATGATGGACTTCAATGAATGCAAAGTAAAGTGGAATGTTGATGTGGGTTTGAGATGAGAAGGGGTTCAGAGCACAAGAGCCACTTCCTTTCGAATGTAAAGTACTATTCACTCATCCAGTGTTGCACTTTCACCAAACTGGTGCACATGCTTGCGACCAGGGCCATTGCGGAACAGATGATAGGGCTGCCAATGGTACGGTTCTGTACCTTGGAGCGATATGGGAGTGGCTTGCAACATAGTCAAGACTGAGTATACCACACCATCCTGTTGTGCTGTGCTCAGCACAGTTGAAGCAGGAAACATGACAATGTGATAGATGCTGAGTAGCCAGGGGGATAGAAGCAGTCATCTAAGGCGAAGGGTGAGGATATTGAGCTGCAGTAAACTCTGCTCGTGTATGTCAGAGCTCAATTGCATCAGGCTCTACAAGGCAAACAGGGCCTGATTGACAATCAGTTCCAGTAGACTTTAGCTGGATGCAGAGAGGAACATTTGACTTGATTTGATTTACCATCACGTGTACCTAAGTATGGTGAAAAACTGAACATGGAATGTGAAAATCAAATTGTAGCATTTGGTTTGCATTATGTGTATCTATATTTGTTTCCTTTGCGTTACTTATTGCTAATTAGATATCAATAGAAATTTCACTGAGTCTCATGGTGAGAATCCTTCCAAATACCACAATGCAACTTACACTTAATCAAAATTTTAAGACCTGTATGTCTGTGTATCAGTGTGTGTATGTAATTAAGATATGAAGAAACTTTTAGCCGTAAGGTTTTGAAACTATTTTGCCAGTATTATTACTAAACATTTTTCGGCTAGTTTGTATTTATTTTATTTCTAATTTTACCTAGGTACGGAATAAGGCTGCATGGCATCTGACTATCCCTCGAGAAAGGATAATAATTCCTACAGGTGATTTTTGGGCATGATGAGTTGGTCTCAGGACAAAGATGAAATAGAAATTGAAATTCCCCTTTACTCTTTGGAAACAATGACTCTTAATCCCTTCCATTATTTACAAATTAAGGGAAAAATCATCTCCCACATTTGTATTTTAATTATTAGTTTGTACACTGTGACATTACATGTGATTATGAGCTTCTGGAATGTGGATATCACAGACTGGTCCAACAGTTATTGTTTGTTCCTACTTGTCCTTGAGGAGGTGGCGATGAGCTATCTTCTTGAATCACTGCTGTCCATATGCCACTGTATGCACTGCTGGTTATACTCCAGATTTATTTGAAAGTAGTACTAGCTTTCAGAGTGCTACTCTTTCATCAGGTAGCTAGTGGGGCAGGATCATAAGACTCAGAATTTATAGCACAAGATCTTAGTGTCATAATATGATACATTGAACAAACCTAGATCGCTGTTAAGTCTTTCATCTTTTAGAATGATTTGCAGGTTTCGATTCATTAATAGGTGAATTCCGGAACTTCTTCCAAGATAACTGAAGGTTTTATAAAAAAAAGTGACACCTCCACTTAGACAATGAATTAAACATGTGAGGTTAGAGTCTGTCTGTTTTCCAGTCTTGAGTCAGACTGGTTCTGTTTCTAAAGTAGGAATTTATAAAATGTCACATGGATTGACTGCTTGCATTG
>NC_057719.1:15838433-15867829 GCF_004010195.1 Chiloscyllium plagiosum
CATTCAATAAGCGTACCATCTTCTGTGTAAAAAAGTTGCCCGTCAGGTTCCCTTTTATTGTTTCCCCTCTAATCTTAAACTAATGCCCTCTGGTCCTTGGTTCCACAGCCCTGGGAAAAAGACTAAGTGCATTCACCCTATCCATGCCTCTCATGATCTTATGCACTTCTATAAAATGCCCCCTCAGTCTCTTATGCTCTAAAGAAAAAAAGTCTTAGTTTGTCCAAACTCTCCCTATAACTTGAGTCCTGGCAAATCCTTGTAAATTTCTTCTGAACTCTTTTCATATTAATAACATCCTTCCTATAGCAAGGTGACCAAAACTGAACACAACACTCCAAGTGTGGTCCCACCAATGTGCTGTACAATTGCAACATAACTTCCCAACTTCTATACTCAAGACCCTGACCGATGAAGGCCAGTATGCCAAAAGCTCTGTCTGCTTGAGACTCCACTTTCAGAGAACCTTGCACCTGAACTCCAAGATCCCTGATTTCCATTACACTCCTGAAGGTGCTACCATTCACCATAATATTCCTACCTTGATTTGACTTTCCAAAATGCAAAGTCTCACATTAGCTATATTAAGCTCCATTTACCATTTCTCGGCCAATTTCTCCAGCTGATCAAGGTCCTGCTGCAATTTCTGATAACTTTCCTCACTATCCAATATACCGCATATTTTAGTGTCACCTGCAAACTTTGTCATCTATTGTTGTAGCCACTGCTTTTATATGGTGAGTCCAGTTGAGTTTCTGATCAATGGTAACCCATAGGATGTTGATCATGGGGGATTCAGTAATGGTAACACTATTGAATATCAAGGGGGCAGTGGTTAGATTGTGTCTTATTGGAGATGGTCATTGCTTGGCATTTGTTACATGCCTTTTGTTGGCCCAAGCCTGGATATTGTCCAGGTGTTGTAGCATTTGAACATCAATATCTGAGGAGACACAAATCGTGCTGAACATTGTGCAATCATCAGCAAACATCCCAACTTCTGACTTTATGATGGAGGGAAGGTCATTGACGAAGTAGCTGAAGATGCATGGGCCGAGGATACTACCTCAGGAATTCCAGCAAAGATTCCTGAGCTGAGGTGACTAACCTCTAAGCATGTTCATGTGTTAATATTACAGAGCTCAATATCAGTAGGGAATAATAGATCCTCCAGGTCATGAATATCCTCGAAGCATTAATAAAATGTGAGAGAAAAAAAAAGTCCAGTGCTTTATAACTGTCACCCAAATGTCTGAAATGAGATTACAGCCTTGGATGTATCCATTATTTTATAATTCTGAACATTGAACTCCCCCACCCAGAATACATTTTGAATTTTTGCCACCGTCAGTACTTCTTCATAGTCTTATCAGCGTGATAATCAGGCAAGAGGTTTCCTTGCTCATGTTTAACCTGAAGCCAAAAGACTTCATGGGAGTCAATGTTGAGGACTTGCAGGGCAGCTTCTCCTGACTGTAAACTACTGTGCTGCCATCTCTGCTGAGTCTCTCCTGCCAGTGGTACTAGTTTCATTTCATTATTCAGACTTCGTAGTGATCAAGATAACTGAGTGGATTGCCAGGCCATTCCAGAGGGCAATTGAGAGTCAACCACATTGCTGTGGCTCTGGAGTCGCATGTAGGCCAGGAGATGGCAGATATCCTTCTTTGAAGGACTTAGCGAGCCAGGTGCCTTTTCTGAAAATCTGAAATTATTTCATAGTCATCAGTAGATTGTTAATTCCAGATAATTTGTATTGTACTCAAAGTCCACCATCTGTAATGGTGGGATTTAGACTTGAGTTCCCAGAACATTAGCTGAATTTTCATAATAATAGGCTAATGATAATATCACTAGACTATCGCCTCCCCTAAGTTCTACAAGAAAGTAGTCACAGAAGTTTTACAACTTGAATCAGGATGAGGACAATCCTCTCAGTAGCTATGAAGTGACTGTCACTCTTAGATTTGTTATTTTGGAAAGATGCTGTGTAGATTTATTATTTTAGCATAAAAAGTAGATTCAGGGCAGTTAGGGAGACACATTACAAAAAAAAATATTTCATCTTGTTGTGCCCCAGGATGTTACAAAAACATTTTTATGCACTGCGATTGTGGGTTCTAAACGCATGTGACCGCACCCCTATCAACATCAGTAGGAAGTGATATCATAATCGCAAGGGATTACCACTGTTTTAATGTGTGCTTGATGCAAGATCACACCAAGCAGTTCAACTACTTGAATGTCTGCTATCCTGACAGCAAACATGGTACAGCAACCATATTGCTTTTCTATTATTTGAAACCAAAATATCACTTGTTGTCTGATCTCCTGCTTGTAAGTGAAAGCTGGGCTTTCCATGCAAGGATAATGATCTCTTTCTGCCATTCCCATGATTTGAGCCCAGAGGGACTTCAAAGAAGGCCATGGAACCACCTGCTATATTGCAGAGTAAAAGATTGGTTTCCTGAAGTAAAGGTTTTTCTTATTAGATCGCTTGAGATTGACTTGCAGCAGTACATACTGATTGGGTGTCTATTTTGCAGTGATGTCCATAATATTACAATCCTGAGGGAATACGCACTATATTCAGGGATACAGAGTCCGCCTCATGAGGAGAACAGTAAAGATAGGAGAGAAAACTACACTACCATGTGAATCGGAAGGACCAAGAAAAGTTCTTGAGTTTTGTTTTCATTGAATGAACATCCCCGCATGAGCATCAACCCACAGTCAAAACAATATATCCTATCAGATTCCCCATCAGGAAGTTGTCTTGGCTCACATTACCCAATGAAGCCAAAATAAAATTCCTGATGAAGGACTTTTGCCCGAAACGTTGATTTTCCTGCTCGTATGCTGCCTGATCTGCTGTGCTTTTCCAGCGCTCTAATCTAGACTCTAGAATCTGCAGTCCTCACTTTTGTCTATAAAATACCATTGCTCAACCACTTTATCTCAAGCCTCAGTGTACAATGTCTAAAATTAGACAAGATGTTTCAATTGCAGTTTTCTTCAGTTCATTTTTTAATGCTTTATCAAGTGGCTTGTTGAATAGCAGGGAATGAATAAATGTTTTTACATATTGTTTTTAATACATGACATGCTTCACCATAAGTTGGTTTTGGGGCAGAGACTAATAAAATCAACTAAATTAATTATTTGAAAAGGATTAAAGCAAAGGGCAAAGAAATGGATTTAGATTTGATGATTTTTTTTTCTGGGAAGTAGATTTCCTACCAGATACAAAGCAGAGAAGAAAGTTGAGTCAACCTACTGCATGAAGTCCTCTGTCAGATTGCGCCTTGTGTGTTTTTCTGGGGCTTCTTCGTGATGCCACTGATCCTGCAATTTTAACATGTGCCTCCAATCCTAATATCTTAAAGATCTGGAAAGGAAAATTTCCTGTCTGCTTTTTCATTCCCCTTTGGCTTTTCTCATGGATTATCCAGCATAACTGCTTGATTAAAGATCTTCCTGATTCATTGACAACACCACAAAAGAATTATCTATTCATTATAACCTTGCTCTTTGTGAGCATTTTCTATTTGCATAATAGGTTCTGTGTTTACAAATGCGACTTTTTCAAAAAGTCCCCGTGAGGTCCTGTCTGCCCCCACCCACTGTTCGTGTCCCCGTCCGCCCCAATCCTGGCTAACCCCCCAATTTCCCCCCCCCCCCCCCCCAACCCTGTCCAATTGTATGATCTTATATAAATGGACACCTTTCTTTATTTCATTCTGAAAACTTGCTTACTTACAGGATAGGAGGACACTACAAGGGCATCCTGTGCTGGAGCCGGTGGACATGGGTGTGGTCTTAAATGTATAATTTTCATCTGTATTCACAGAGGGGAAAGAAATTGTAGCCAGGGATATCAGTTGGGATGGTCAGATTCGAAACACATTAAGATTAATAAGGAAGAGGCTTTAGATGATTTTAGCATGCGTGCAGGTGTATAAATCCTGATGAGATGTATCCTGGGGTGGTATAGGAGGCAAGGACAGAAATTACTAGGACCCTAGTAGATATATTTAACACTTTTCTGGCCATAGGCAAAGCACCAGATGACTGGAGAACAACTAATGTGGTTCCTTTGCTCAAAATGGGCAACAGGGATAATCCAGCTAATTACAGACCAGGTAGTGATATTGATGAGGGTAGTGTAATTGATGCAGTTTACATGGACTTCAGTAAGATCTTTGACATGGAAGACTGGTCCAAAAGGTAAGAATCCTTGGAATTCAATGCAAGTTAATAAACCAGATCCAATATTGGCTTACAAGAAAGAGGCAATGAAGTATGGTGATGCAACGTCTGAAACTGAACCTTCCAGCTTAGCGAGCAACCTCACTTCCAGAACCTTCAGAGATCTGTGGACTTGTACACTAAGGTTCCTTTGCTTCTCGGTACTCCCGAGGGACCTACCATTCATAATGTATATCCTTCCTTATTAGACCTCCTAACATGCATCATCTTGTACTTCTCAGGATTATATTCCATCTGCTATTCTCTGCCTAATTTACCAGCAGATCAATGTCAGACCATAGCCTGAGACCATCTTCCTGACCAAACCACCAATATTTGTGCCATCTACAAACTTACTAATTAAACCTTCTACATTCATATCCAAGTCTTTAATGTAACTTGATACCACAGCATCAAATCCTGTGGTACACTACTGGTCACAGGTTTCCAATTATGAAAATAACCCTTCACCATCACCACCTAGTGCTTTCCATTCTTGTGTATTGAGTGTGTTTCCTTCCTTTTTCCAGGATACATGAAGATCAACTAGCCACAAAAAGACTTGAGCCACTATCACTAGTGTCCTTACATGCAGATGAGGAAGGACGCCAATTTGACTGGGACAACACATCCATCCTAGGACAAGCCAAACAGAGAAACACATAAGAATTCCTAGAAGCATGGCATTCCAACCGGAACTCTTTCAACAAACACATAGATTTGGATCCCATTTACCAACCCCTGAGAAAAGGAGCGGGTAATGGCATCATCATAGAAAATGATGTCACCACAGGAAATGACATCACCAACCCAAGGAACTGCAACTCTATCAACAAACACATCGATTTGGACCCTAACCACCATACTACTTCAGTGAGCCTCCGGTGAAGTGCTGGTGATATGTCCCACTTTCTATTTATGTGTTTAGGTTTCTTTGGGCTGATGATGCCATTCCCCCCTTGCCCTCTCCAAAAAGGTCACCCCTAGGGAAAATTGGTAGCTTAAAGCTGATAGGACACCTAGAACCCTTTTGAATTTTAATTTAGAAGATCTAGAGTTGATATGAACACACCCATGGGAAAAGGGCCTAGGGGAGTGCAGAAAGCAGGCCACTCGCCTACTATGTCGAGCATACCTGCAGCCGTTACCTCAACTCCTATGGTGGCACTCTTGGGTCCAAAGGAACAGCAGCATCTACTCACGAGTTTACAAAACTTCATGAAAGATTGAGGGAACGCTGGAACCAATCACTGCCATGCTGGCAAAGTATGAGCAGGAGATCTGGACCTTGGATCAGCACATTGGAGCTGCGGAACAAAGGACCATGGCCTTGGAGGCTGTGACAGAGAGCTCCGAGGAGCGGGTCTGAACCCTGGAAGGCCAGGTTTGCGCCCTGCAGCAACAGGTAAACAACCTCGAAAATTGAGGTTGGAGAAAAAATTTACAAATTTTGAGCTTACCCTCAAGGGATGGTTTCCAAAGATGCTGGGTCTGGATATTGAGTCGGGCCAGGTAGGTGTGTCGCAGACCTACTGTATCGCATTGCGCAGGCCCGGGCCATCTCAGGGCCTCCACCCTGTCCTAGTCGACTCCAGCAGTACAAGGAAAAGCATTTAATAATTGAAACAGCCAGACGACTGGGAAAGGATCCACAGGCTTTGGCTAATAAAGGCTTGAAAATAATGGTTTTTTTCATGTCTTCTCCGGGGTTGTAATTAAGAAAAGGAAGGCCTTTGATGAGGTAAAGAAAACTCTAAGAGATTTAAACATTCAGTACTCCCTGAGGTACTGCTCAGGCAATGCTATGTTTCAACTACGAAGGAACTCACTACAACTATGACTCGGTGGAAAAAGTAAAAGAATTTTGGATTCGCTGAAATGATAGACTCTGGCAGAAGAGAAGGGGTATGTGGATGATGGCATAATATGACCTTTTTCTCGTATCTTCTTTCTCTTTGTGTTTTTTCCCTTTTGGGGTCTCAGGTTTTATTGGCTTGATAGTTTTGGTGTTCCATCTAATGTGTTTTATATTGTATGTGTTTGGAGGTTATTAGCTATTCTGTTGTTCTGTTTTGCGGGGTGAGCGCTGGTTACTCCTTGGATGTAAAGATGTGTGGGGCTGAGATGAGGAAGGGAGGCGTGGCTGTCCATGGTTAACTGATAAGAGTGTAAATAATATTTGTTTTTCTTGCTTGGGTCTGGTGCACGGCCTTAACTGGAAAGTACTAGGATGGTTGTAAGGTTGGAAGTGAATGGCCCCTATGGGCAAGAGGGGAGGGATCTCTGGAAACTTGTGCTCTTTGTGTTCAGCTGTTTAATTTTGCAGTAGAGGTTAGTTTTTTTAGCTTTAGTAGGTTTGTAGGATTAGCCTTTAAATTTGATCGCTTTTTTTTCTCCACTCGTCGCACATTGATTGGGATTCTTCTTCTTGGGGGGGCTCTGGGCTGTAGTGTGTGGTCATGGCTAGCGGTCTGTTCAGGTGGTACACCTAGAATATAAGGGGGAGTCACTCCCCCATTAAAAGGAAAAAGGTACTCTCAAGTCTCAAGAAGGAAAGGGTTGACATTGCGATGCTGCAAGAGACTGATAGGGAACATCTGAAGCTACAGCAGGTGGGTATATTAGGGTATTCTTTTCCTCCTTCAACCCCTGAAGCAGAGGAGTGGGCATACTGGCATGAAGAAACCTTTTGTTTCAGGTGACAGAGCAAATCAAAGATGAATATGAATGGTTCATCATTCTTAAGGTCCTGATACGCGGAGAAGAGTATGGCATTCTGAATGTTTACTGTCTCCCGATGCACCCTCTCAAATTTTTAGTTGACGCAGTCTGTAAGGTAATGTGCTTGGGGTGCGCCGTGTGATTATAGGAGGAGACTTTAATTGTCTCATAGACCCTATGGTTGACAGGATGCCAAGAGGGCTGTTGGGTACACCTCAGCAGTCTAGGCACTTGGTGGAATTGTGTGGGGAGCTGGGGCTAGTGGATGTGTGGAGGTGCCTCCACCTGAACAGGGGAGACTTTACCTTCTACCCCAACCCACACAAGTGCCACACAAGAATCAACGTGTTCTCTATTCCGTCAGTTTGCTTGAACTGAGCAGAATTTGGAATATAACTACTTCAGACCATGCAGTAATATATTTAGATGTTAAGACCAAAGGTAGTGGAGTAGGCCTGCAGCAACGGCACATGGATCTATTTCTGTTGAAGGATGACAACTTTGTGGAGTATATCACAATGGAGTTCAGGGTTTTTTGGGACATCAATTGGGGTACAGTAATCTGTCAATGCTCTGGGAGACCACCAAAGCATTCTTAAGGGGTGTGATTATTCCATACTCGGCAACGAGAAGGAGACGGAAGGGGGAGCAGCAGCGGATGCTTGAGGCCCGGTTGAAGGCAGCCGAATCAGCATATTACACCAGACCATCCGTGGTTAAATTGCAGCGGGTCACAGCCCCCAGACTGCTCTTGACTCAGTGCTCACACAAGTGGCGAAGAGAGGGGTCTCCTTTGCAAAACAAAGGCTGTTTGAATATAGGGATAAATTAGGTAGATACCTGGCTTACTTAGCTAGGAAGAAAAGTGCCCCTCAGTCCATTGTGTTTGTCCGAGAGAGGGCTGGCAATGTTACTCGTGAACTGAGGAAGATCAAAGCGGATTTCGGGAGTTCTATACAGAGTTATACCGGTCAGAGGGACATGGGGAAGGAAGTGCGGTAATGGAATCCTTTTTTGACAACTTGGACCTCCCTAGTATAAATGCAGATCAGGCCTCCCTTTTAAATGCTCTTTTAGCGGTGCAGGAGGTGGTAAGGCAGCTCCAGAGTGGTAATGCACCCAGTCCAGATGGATTCCCAAGTGAATTTTACAAGGAGTTTGTACACATGTTGGTTGAACTGTTGCTGGGGATGTATAATCATTCATATAGCCAGGACTGTCCTCCACCCTCTCTTAGAGAGGTTAATATCTCCATTATTCTAAAAAAGGGAATGATAGCGAAGATTGCGCATCGTATAGACCCATCTTGTTGCTGAATGTGGATTTTAAAATTTTATCAAAGGTTTTGTCTTTGAGACTGGAGAAGGTGCTGCCTGTTATTATAAAAGAGGACCAGACAGGTTTTGTCAAGGGTCGCAGCTCCTCTAATAATATCAGGCGGATATTGAATATGGTGCAATATGTCAACAGAGGGCGATTCCGGTTTTGGTGTTTTTCCTAGATGTGGAGAAGGCTTTTGATCGTGTGGAATGGTCGTATCTCTTCGCTATTTTAGATCGTTTATGTCTAGGAGGGGCCTTCGCTAGGTGGATGAGAGTGTTACATAAAGACCGTAGGTAGCAGTTATTACAAATGGGGTTAAGTTGAGTAATTTTGATCTGGAGAGACGTAACCAACAGGAATGTCCCTTGTCGCCGCTACTGTTCACTTTTGTTCATGAACCACTGGCGGAGACTATTCGAGAAAACTCTAAATAAGGGCACTTAAAGTTGGAACTGGGGAACACAAAATCACTCTTTACGCAGATGATATCCTTCTATTTCAAGCTAACCCGGAAAATTCCATGCCCCAAATATTAAATTATGTGGTGGCTTTTCGGAATATAGGATACATTTCACAAAATCTGAAGTGATGCCCGTGGTTGGGTTGGTGGAGACACCAAAGTTGGAGGGCGGAATGGAATTTCTCTTTAGATGGTCACAGAAAGGTTTTCTCTATCTTGGAACTTTTATTACTCCTTGCTTCCAGCAGCTGTATGGAACTAACTTTGTACAGCTGTTTGAGAGGATAAAGCAGGACTTCTAGCAATGGGAGGGACTGTCCATATCATGGCTTGGCCGTATAGCCTTGATTAAGATGACTCTTCTCCCTCAGTTGCTATATGCTATGACAATGCTCCCATTATTATTACCTAAAGAGGTGCAGCGGAGATTTGCCGGATGGCTTGGATTGTTTATTTGGTGCCATAGGCACCCTTTAATTAAATTTACCAAGTTGCAGCTTCCGCAGGATATGGCTGGGATGGATCTCCCGGATCTGAAGAAATATCAAATAAACACTCTGCTGTCATATGTAGGTGGATGACCTGAAATCGATATGGTTAGATGTGGAGGCCTCTCAGGCAAAGTGTCCCCTCATAAACTTGCATTTCATGGATAAAGTGAGATTGGTAATTGAACACTGTGCAAGTCCGCTTATTATAAATACAGTAAAAGCATGGAAGATAATGCAGCAGGGTGAGGGCAATTTGCTCAAGACTTCGCCGTTTATCCCGTTGCGGGGAGCTCCAGGATTTAAGCTGGGGTCAATGGACTCTGGCTTTAGAGCATGGGAGGGTAACGGAATCTCCTGACTGGGAGATCTGTTTGAGGGAGAGGTCTTGATGTCTTTTAGCCAATTAAGTCAGAAGTACAGAATCCCTAATAGGGATCTTTTCTGATATTTCCAAGTTAGGGATTATATACAGAAAAAAAAACATGTTTTTGACCCAGCCATACAAGTCAGATGTAGAACACAGTCAGTTAGTACCATATATCATCTGCAAAGAGGGAATGCCTGGGGGGATATGGAGAGGCTTCATGAGATTTGGAGTCAGGAGTTAGGGGAAGAAATCTGGTCAGAAACATGGGAGGATATATGGGGGAACGTAAAGAAGATTTCAATATGTAATAGGGCTCAAGCGATGCAATTGAATTTCCTCCATAGGGCCCATATGGCACTAGAGAGACTAGCAAAGTTTAAAAAGGATCTTCTCAGAACTGTCCCAAATGTAAAAACAGTTTTGAAACCCTTACGTGTTGTTTCTAGTCCTGTCACAAAATCTGCAGATATTGAGGGCCATAGTGAATGAACTGGAAGTGATCTTGGAAATGGAAGTAAGGGGGGAATCCAGTGTTCCTCCTCTTAGAACTACCGAATCTTTCCTCTTTGAATCAGCATGGGAGGAGATTATTCAACATTCTGATGTACTGTACAAGGAAATCATCCTAATGAATTGGATATCAGAAAAGTCACCAGGTCTTGTAGATGGCGCAGATTTGTGATGAAACAGGTCTCTCAGGATTACTTAACAAGTATAGTGCAGCACAGAACAGAAAAATTTTATAAGACGTCGTGGCCCTTTTTAAATTATATAGACATAGATTTGTTGATGGCATTGATAAGGACCTTCGCATAGCTATGAGGACCATATATGGCAGTCTGGGGACCCCGAGGTGGGAGGAGGGGGTATAATCACTGTTGCCCCCGTGGACGGGACCCTTTATGGAAGTGCGGCAAGTGGAGTAATGTAATATAGTACAATGTGGTGTAATTTAGTTTTGGTGAATTGTAATTTAATTTAATGTCTTATTTAATTTGAGTTTGTGTTAGTTTGGTTTAAGTTAATAAGAGTCGACTACAATCTGGAGAATAGTAGGCAGTTTATTGTTAACTTTATTGTAATATAACATAATAGTGCGATATTATTCCTACTTTTCTGTGCTTTTGTACTTTTATAACTTTGTTTTCTTTTTTTCTTTTGGTTTGTGTTTTTTGTAAAAAACAAAGTAACATTTTTTTCAATAAATATATACATAAGAGAAAGAACCAAAGACAGAAACAACTTCATCAACAATGACAATATCGTCAAGTTAGTGGACCTATGCCTCACCACCCACTTCACATTCAATAGCAAGACCTATAAACAAATCAATGAAACACCCATGGGAACACTGACATCAGGGTTCTTAGCAGAAGCAATAATGCAGAAACTTGAACAAACAGCTCTCCCAACCATCCAACCCAAACTTTGGGTCCGCTACGTGGATGACACCTTTGTCATTGCTAAATGAAACAAATTAGAGGAAACCTTCAAGACCATCAATAATATCCTTACTGGCATAAAATTCACTAAAGAGGAGGAAAACAACAACAAACTGCCATTCCTAGATGTCACAGTAGGGCGAACAGTCAATGGGGATCTTCAAACCAGTATCTATAGAAAACAACACATATAGAATAACTACTTAACTACAGAAGCAATCATCCCAACACCCACAAATGAAGCTGCATAAGGATATTATTTCAATAAGTCACCACACTGCAGCACCGAGGAACTATGAAGAGTAGAAGAAAATCACCTCTCCTGTGTATTTAAGAAGAATGGGTACCCAATAAACACAGTCTGCTGATCTTTCAGCAACAAACTCAAACAAGCAGACAAAACATGCCCAGAAACCCTAGCCACTTCACCCTACATCAAAGACATCTCCAAAATGACTGTCAGACTACTCAGACCTCTTGGCATCATGATAGTCCACAAACAAACCAACATACTTAAACAGTAGCTAATGAACTTAAAAGACCCTATACAGATAACAAGCAAAACAAATGTCATTTACAAAATACCTTACAATAACTGTAACAAACACTACATTGGACAACCAGGCAGAAAACTAGCCACTAGGATTCATGAACATTCAACTAGCCACAAAAAGACATGGCCCACTATCACTAGTATCTTTACGTACAGACAAGGAAGAACACCACTTTTACTGGGACAACGCATCCAAACAGAGACACGCATGAGAGTTCCAACTGGAACTCTATCAACAAGCACATTGATTTGGACCCCATCTGCCATTCTCTGGAAAAGAGACCAGAAATGGCATCATCAACTCAAAGAAATCTAAATACATAAATGGAAAGCGGGACATAACACCAGCGCTTCACCAGAGGCTCACTGATGATGTTATCTAGAATGGTGACGACACGCTTGAAATCAAACCTTCTAGCTCAGCGAGCAAGCTTACATCTAGAACCTCAACCTGAACTACAAATCTTTTCAAAACTCACTAATCCCTGAAGGTGTCAGCATAGCTGGATAGGGGAGTGAAGAAGGCATACAGGATGCTCACCATCATTAGCCAGGAAGTAGAATATAAGACAAGGAAACCTTGTTGCAACTTTATAAAACATTGGTTAGGCAACTGATGGAATACTGTTTGCAGTTCTGGTCATCACCACTAGCAGAAAGATATGATTGCAGTGGAGAGGATGAAGAGAAGATTCACCAGGATGTTGCCTGACATGAAAAGTCTAAGTTATGAGGAGAGACAAGATAGGCTGGATTTGTTTTCCTTGGAGTAGAGGAAGTTGAGGCGACGATTGACATATACAAAATTATAAGAGGCATAGCTTGAGTATATTGTGAAAATCTCTTTCCCCTGGAAGACATGTCAAAGACCAGAGGGCATAAGTTTAAGGTGAGGAGCAAGTGGTTTAGAGGAGACCTGAGAAAAATCTTTTCACTCAGAGGGTGATAGATATATGAAATTTGCTCCAAATCATGAAATTTGCTACCTGAGATGGTGGCGGAGGCAGTACTCTTGCAACATTTAAGAATCATCTGGATGAGTACTTAAAATTTCAGGGAATAATAGCCAATGGGAAAAGTGCAGATAAGTGGGATTATTGTGGTTTCCTGTTTGTGGATCAGCGTTGACATAGTGGACTGAAAGGCTTTGTTTCTACGCTGTATGATTCTACATCCACTCTGTACAACTGGATGAAGTGAGACCCTCATTTCAGTTAAAAAGAAGTTCTTCACCCAACAATGGACCACGTTTTCTAGTGCATGCATTTCAGACTCCCTGTTACAAAGTTCCCTTTGATCAATACCAATGAAAGCCAGCAGCAAATCCATTCACTTGAAGTATTTGAGGTGCAAATGCAGACACAATTGCATCCTAAATAAACAATAGAAGGTTCAATGTTATAAATGTCATCAGTTGAAATAATATTTCAAGTTCAAGTGTGTATTAATTGTCAGATTTCTTTTTGAATTGTTTGACCCATGAAAATTGACACTTATTATTTTATACAACAGATATATTTCCTGCAGATGAATGGTACGTGAGATTCAAACTGCACTATGGAACACGTTTGTTTTCAACAGAAGGAACCTTACTGGATGTTGTGAGGGGTAGGTTGAAAACTGAATCTGCTTGAAATTTAGTTTGCAAATGTCTACACAGTTATTCCCACTAAATTAATGAAGTCCTCTTTCTGATTCCCATGTTAACTAATATTGCTCCCTAGGTAATATGATGACCATTAGGCTCGATTTTCATTCCATATTTTTATTGGATTCATGTTTCACCATCAACTGTGATGGCATTCGACCCCTTGATCAACAGGCCATTAGCATGGGATTCTGGATTACTAGTCAAGTAACAGGGTGACTATGTTACTGTCTACTCTGCTATCATCAATTTTCTTAAAAATAAATCTTTTTCATTCACTCATGAAATGTGGCTGTTGCTGCCTGGGCCTTGATATATTCCTCAAGCCTAATTGCCCTTAGTTGGTGGATGTGAGCTGCTTTCTTGAACCATTTTAGTTAATTTGCTGCAGGTACACTCAGATTATCATTAAAAAAGGAATTCCATGATTTTGATCTTGTGACACTGAAGGAATGGTGATACATTTCCAAGTATGGATGGCGAGTAACTTGGAGGGAACTTGCAGGTGGTAGTCTTCCCATGTATCTGCCACTCTTGTCTTCCTCAAGGGAAGTCATCATGGGTCTGAAGGTACTGTCTAAGGAGCTTTGGTGAAATTCTTCAGAACATTATACACTGCTATTGCTGAGGATTGATGGTGGAGGGAGTAGGGGTTTTAGCTCTGGTGCAAATCAAGCAGGCTGCTTTGTTCTGGATGATGTCAAACATCTTAAGGGTTTTTGGAACTGCACTCATCCTGGCCAGTGAGGACTATTCCATCATCCATGACTTGGGCTGAGAAGTGGCAGATGGAATTTAATTTAGATAAATGTGAGGTGCTGCATTTTGGGAAAGCAAATCTTAGCAGGACTTATACACTTAATGGAAAGGTCCTTGGGAGTGTTGCTGAACAAAGAGACCTTGGAATGCAGGTTCATAGCTCCTTGAAAGTGGAGTCGCAGGTAGATAGGATAGTGAAGAAGGAGTTTGGAATGGTTTCCTTTATTGGTCAGAGTATTGAGTATAAGAGTTGGGAGGTCATGTTGCAGCTGTACAGGACATTGGTTAGGCCACTGTTGGAATATTGCATGCACTTCTGGTCGTCTTCCTATCTGAAAGATGTTGTGAAACTTGAAAGGGTTCAGAAAAGGATGTTTCCAGAGTTGAAGGATTTGAGCTATAGGGAGAGGTTGAATAGGCAAGAGCTGTTATCCCTGGATAGCCAGAGGCTCACGGGTGCCCTTTAGAGGCTCACAAAATCATGAAGGGCATGGATAGGATAAATAGACAAAGTCTTTTCCCTGGGGTGGGGGAATCCAGAACTCGAGGACATAGGTTTAGTGTGATAGAGGAAAGATATAAAAGAGACCTAAGGGACAACTTTTTCACGCAAAGGGTGGTACATATATGAAATGAGCTGCCAGAGGAAATGGTGGAGGCTAGTACAGTTGCAACATTTCAAAGGCATCTGGATGGGTATATGAATAGGAAGGGTGTGGAAGGATATGGGCCACATGCTGGCAGGTGGGACTAATTTGGATTGGGATATCTAATCAGCATGGATGAGTTGGAGTGAAGGGTCTGTTTCCATGCTGTACATCTCTATGACTTAGAATCATAGAGTTTTACAGTACAGAAGGAGGCCAATGGTCAGGCTTTGGGTAGTCAGAAGCTAAGTGACTTACTGCAGGATTTCTTGCCTCTGACTTGCCCCTGTAGCCACAGTATTTACTTGCAGAACCAATTCAGTTTCTGGTCATTGGTAACACTGATACTTGGGGCTTTATTAATGGTAATGCCATTGAATATCAAGAGTCAATGGTTTGATTCTCTATCCCCACTGTTACCAGCTCTGTAACAAGTTCACTCTTTAACTAAACTCTAACTTGTGTACCTCTCTGCTCTTTCCCTTGAACCTTTTTTTGTTGGCAGTGTGATTTAGTTTGCTTACAGTTTGACAATTCCCACTAGCAAGGTTTGTGATCACCCAGTGTCCCAGAGAATGCTGATTTCTTTCTCTTGTGTTTAAAGCAGTCAGTGGTCACCCATCCTTTGGACAGAACTCCAAACAGTTATCCTGGTCAACAGTCATGAGCAAATACTGACTACCTTTAATTCTAGAGACACTGGTTTTACAGCTTGAGTTTCTGAGGATGTCAAATCTTTAATTTTCCGTAAACACACCAAGTTTCCTTCAACAGTACCTTCCAATCCACAGTGTATTCCAAACCTATGGCATTTTATCATCTGGATTGACAGGAATAGCAAATACAATGGAATACCACTATCTGCAAGCTTTCTTTCAAGCCTTACCATCCTGACATGGAATTATTTTGCTTGGTTATCATCCTTGGACAACTTTCATGACAGCACTGTGGGTGTTCATAAACCATATGGAAGCACCACTCTCCTGAAGCCAACTAGAAATATGCAATGAATGCTGGCCTAATGAACAACACCCACATCAGATGTCCAATTTTATTTAACAAAATAATCTGGCGTGCATTACCTGAAAATCAGTTGGAAACAGAGAATTAGAGCTGTATAATTACCCTTCTGTTTTCAACTCATGGCTGGTGAGATTCTGCCAGTATTAGTGTCTCATAAAATGATATCTGAGTTTTCATCCAAACAAAATACTCAAAAACAAGGAGCAGTTATTTACAATTGTTCTAGTGTGATGCCTTTTTACCATTGTGTTCTTACAGAACCTCTCTTGCAGTGGGAGCTTGGTGTACAAGTTGAAGTAGCTGATATATTTCCGATCCTACAACTTGCACATACTCTGATAATTGTAAGGCGGCTTTGTGCTTCTGACATGGCTATTATTGCACCTGTGTTCACCAGTCATGAATTGCCTAATGCAGGTACATAGGTTGCATTTTTTTTTAATCAATGCAATGTAAGTCATACATGTTGCACTAATTGAAGTGGATATTGGATGCTTCTGAATGTAAATAGACAAGACTTATGAAGCTGTTACATACTATGCTCAAGTTCTATAAAAGTAGACAGTATTAGTGAAAAATTTCAATTCGGTAGCATTATTTTACAAAGGTAATATATAGAGTTTCACTGTGTCTAAGTACAGGTATTTCCAAAAAAATGCCTTTCAGAATGAATTACTTTGAAATGATTTATATAGGAAATGTCCATTTTAAGTGCCATTTTCCCACTTTTTCTATTTTTATTCACTTTACATATGTTTCCAGAAATGAAAATATTGAACTTTAACAGATTGTACTTTGTTAAGAAAGAGAACATTCTAGATTCATTTTCGGTATTTCTTGATTTGTGTTTCTATCCAGGTGTTTATTTGTTGGTAACCAAGAGTGCATTTAAGGCAGAGAATGACAAGTGGTATGATGTCAAACCTAAACTCTGTGCTTTACTCAATGGAGGTAATTTGAGTTAACTTAACGACTGCTTTTTTACGTAGAAACTTCCATGTTAGTTTAGTAAACTTAAGGCGTACACTTCTTGGGTTTCTTCAGGGCTTATCTGGAGCAGAAATGTGGCAATTATGTGATCTGTGAGTCAGAGTTTGAAATCTATAGTAAGTAAAACATTTAGAGAAATTCGACAAGAGAAAATGATAAATGATCTACAACAACGAGCATTAGTTGAGGACAGAAAATGTCTCAAATCATCAAATAAGAAGAAAAATGTAAGTAGGAATAATCAAGGTAACAGATATTTTGAAAGGGCTTTTAACAGGGGAGATAAAAGTTGAGAAGCTGAGAGCAGAGGGATTTAGGGAAGGTGTTCCAAAATATAGGATCTCGATTGTTAAATGTTTTACTGCTACTGCTGTGACAGAAAGGATGAAAGCCAATTCATAAGAGACCAGAAAAAAAGTCTAAGATGAAACTGTGCACCAATAAGGGTCATGTTATTTTGTAAAATTTATTTATTGATTGTGGACATTGCAGGCAAGGGCTGCATTTACTGTCTTCAGGTAACCTTAAAAATGTGTGTGACATGTTTTTTGGAACTGTTGCAATATATGCATTCAATGTATTACTCCTTTACACCTTTGGCTAAGTGTGAGTTGTGTTGGGTTTGGCCATGAGGGTGGGTGGCTTTTCTTAGCATCACCAGTTGCCTTTGGGCCTTACGGTCTAGTCCTGCAGGGAGTCTCCTTCCCAAATACCGCTCACCCTCCTCAGCTTGACCATTGCACATGTTAGGATTTAGCAGTGGGGAGATGGAGGGGCTGGGCACCTATAGATTGTTCTGACAAGAGTCTTCTGGGTGTGCGAGTGTCACTCCTCCTCTGTCCTAGTCCTATATCCTGTGGCTTGGGATAGGGCCTTCAATGGCAGTGATCCTTCCAGTGGCACTACAGCTGACTGGACCTCAGCAGGTTTTGGTTGAATAGCCCCAGTAGCTCCAAGCTTGTACTGAGGGTGGCATTTATGTGGCTTCTCTAGCCTGGGTGCAGGAGTAGCAGTAGGTACTGTTCCTGGTGACAGTACGAGGTTGAAGAGGTGCAAACCCTACAATTGGTTAGCTGCTTCTGGAAGTGGGAATTCATTCCTTTAGGGGTTAAAGCATTAACAGCAAGTCAAGAGCTGCCTAATTGCCATTGAGTGTGGTCAGGGCGTTTGAAACAATAAAAACATTGTAAAGTTCAGTTTACTGTTTGCAGATCACACCGTCAACATTGTGAAGGGGGACTAGCACTAGACATAGATTTCTATTCTCACATCATGTGGATGCTGAGGTGGCAAGGTGAATTTTGTCTCTAATTCACCTTGATCTCCATGGAAATGCTTCAAACTGTTGTCTCTCCCAGCAAATTTGGGCAATTGAATTCTGTGTCTCTAAAGTTTGGGCTTATCACTTTTAAAACACTAGTTTGGCTGGAGATTTGTTTTCAGTTCTGGGCATCAGATATAAGAGAGAATATCAAACCTCTGTAGTTGGGGGTATATTTACTGGAATGACAGCAAGCATGAGTTGCTTCAGTTCTGAGGAGAAACTAAAGTACCTGAGATCCTTTTCCCTAAGAGCACAGAAGGTCAGGGGAAAAATAATAGAAGTGCTAATGATTAGGATATGGATTTTGATAGACAAATAAGGAGACACTGTTTCCACTAGCAGAGGAGTTGATTTTAGAGTGTACATACTTTTTCTGAATTTAAGATAATTGGCAAAAGGGGTAGAATAGTGTAGGAGAATTAGAAGACTATTGTAGGTGATGAGGTTTTATGATCTGAAATCTTAAATGTTTTCAGTGGGGTTAGTCATTCAATTAAATGAAATTAAACGGTCACCAAAAACAAAAGTGATGAACAACTTTGCATGAACCTGTAACCAGTAAGATCTGAAATTCTTCACTTATATTGAGAACAGGAGTTGCTGTACCTCATGTATTTGTGATACATTAGAGTACAAATAGGAATTCTGGATGTATAGCATGACTAACTACAAATGATCTCATGAGAAATTGCACAAAGGGATGAAATGCTCATTGAAGTTCAGGGAAAATAATTTAAACATGCACATTCAATGGTAATTATATTCTCCTGAGTTTCCTTTCTTGAAGTTAAATTACTACATTGTGAGTATGCCAGAAATAATGAAGAAATGCATTCTCTATTATGTGTTATAATTAGCAGTTAGTGCCAGAGGTAAACTCGTAAAACTGTGTTGAGTGTTCATATTAATATTCATATAAACTTCCACTTATTTGTGCACTCTCATGCTTTCCCTTAAACTTAGGTAATTTCATCAGCTTTTCTTGGCAACAAAATAATTCAGGGAAATATATTTTTTCCATTAGTTGTGTAATATGTTATATTTTATCTTTAGCTTGTGATAATATTGCTCTAAAGAATATTGTACTGACTAATCGACATGTGCTACTATTGACAACGCATGGCCTTTTCATAAGCCATAACTTGCTCGATGTAGGAAAGAATCCAAAGGTATGTGCATTCATTCATTGATAGTCAAGTGAAATGTAACAAAACTAGAATTCCAATTTGTACAAATCTAGGAGATATGGCTATGACCAAAATTTCCAGAGACCTGCAGTTGAAATGTTCTATCTGTAATTTTATTTTTGTTTTACACTGAAAGTTGCATGAAAATATATAATTAATGACTTACGTTGCTGTTTACATGTACCTAAATTTACAGGGACCTTTGTGCTGCTCCAGCAATACTTTTACTGCAACCAGTGAAAGTTAAATTAAAAATAGCTACATATTTTCTGGCTTTTGCCTGTTTAATCACAGCAATCATTATACTGAAAATATAAGGCGTAAGTAAGTGTATTTAAATCTGAATTGAAAATAATTAACTAAAATAAATAGGCCTGTCCTGCCTTTGTCTTGATATTTTAAAAACCTGGCTGAAATCCATCAAAACACATATGGATCATTACATTTATTACAAGGTTTAGGGAAAAGTATACACATAGTAAAGTGCACTGAAGTGACTGCACATGCCAATGATGAAAGTAAGAATTGGGAAGAAATATGTTTTTTGTTCTAAAATTGTGGTTGTACCCTATATTATAGACTCACAACTCATTCATTATTCAGTGCTCATTCAGTTTATTTTCTGAATAATTCTGGTGAGCTATGCAGCCTGTGACGCGTTGGTTTCCTTTGGACCAATTTGGACCACCTGTAAGACTGATAGAATGGTGAAATGAGATTCATGTACATGATGATGCAACTGCTTACATGACTATGACATCATAGGGCGTGAGGCGTGATGCTATGCTGACTATTCCTAATCAAACTCTGTCTTTCCAAATGCATGTATATTTTGTCTCAGAAACTTCTCAAGTAACTTACCTACTGCAGATATTAGGCTTACTGGTCTACAGTACAGTTCAAAAAAGGAGGTATGCCTCAGGTACAAGCAGCTGGGATCAAGGGAATCCCTGGAGGTATATAGGGAATACAGGAGTTTACTGAAGAAAGAAATCAGGAGGGCGAAAAGGGGGCACAAGATAGTCTTGGCTGAGAAGATTAGGGTGAATCCAGAGATTCTTTAAGTATGTTAAAGGAAAAGGAACAACTTGAAAGAGAATAGGACCCCTCAAGGACAAGAGTGAATATGTATGTGTAGAACTGCAGGAGATGGGCAAGGTCCTCAATGAATATTTCTCCTCTGTGTATACCATGGAGAAAGACATGAAGACTTGGGGAAATTAGTGGCCATATCCTGGGGACAGTCCATATCACAGTAGAGGAGGTGTTGGATGTATTAGAATGTATGAAGGTGGATAAATCTCCTAGTCCTGACCAGATGTATCCAAGAACACTGCAAGAGGCTAGACAAGAAATTATGGGGCCCTGGCTGATGATTTGCATCATCATTAGCCACAGGTGAGATCCCAGAAGACTGGAGCGTAGGAATGTTGTGCCCTTATTCAAGAAGGGCTGCAAAGAAAATCCTAGGAACTGTAGACCAGTAAGCCTAATATCTGCAGTAGGTAAGTTACTTGAGAAGTTTCTGAGACAAAATATACATGCATTTGGAAAGACAGAGTTTGATTAGGAATAGTCAGCATAGCATCACGCATCACGAATTTGTTAGATTTCTTTGATGAAGTGACCAGGAAGGTTGATGAGGCAAGGTGGTAAATGAGTCTATAATGGATTTCATTAAGGACTTTGATAAGGTTCGACATGGTAGACTGCTCTAGAAAGTTACATAGCATGGATTCCAGGGGGAACTGGCAAATTGGATACACAATTGGCTTGATAATAGGAAGCAGAGGGTAATAGTGGAAGGATGCTTGTCAGTCTGGAGGCCTGTGACTAGTGGAGTGCCTCAGGGGTCAGTGCTGGGTCCATGCTGTTTGTTACCTATATCAATGATTTGGATGAGAATGCACAAGGCATGATTAGTAAGTTTGCAGCTGAAACTAAAATTAGGAGGTATCGTATCCATTGAGGAAGGCTATCAGAAATTACAGCAGGGTATCAGCTGGGTAAGTGGCTGAGAAATGGCAAATGGAATTTAATATAGATAACTGTGAGGTCTTGCATTTTGGAAAGTCAAATCAAGGCAGGAATTTCGTAGTGAATGGCAGGGCCTTATGGAGGGTAGTAGGGCAGAGCGACCTTGGAGTTCAGGTGCATGGTTCTCTGAAAGTGGAGTCACAGGTAGACAGGGCAGTGAAGAAGGCTTTTGGCATACTGGCCTTCATCAGTCAGGGCACTGAGTATAGAAGTTGGGAAGTTATGTTTCAGTTGTGTGGGATGTTGGCAAGGCCGCACTTAGAATATTGCATTCAGGTTTGGTCACCTTGCTATAGGAAGGATGTTATTAAACTGAAAAAAGTGCAGAAGAAATTTATAAGGATGTTGCCAGGATTCAATAGTCTGAGTTATAGGAAGAATTGGACAAATTAGGGACTTTTTTTCTTTAGAGCATAGGAGACTGAGGTGTATATAGAAGTGTATAAGATCATAAGAGGCATGGATAGGGTGAATGCACTCAGCCTTTTTCCCAAGGTTGGGGAATCAAGGAATAGAGGGCATCCATTTAAGGTTAGAGGGGAAAGAATAAAAGGGAACCTGAGGGGCAGCATTTCTACACAGAGGGTGGAATGAGCTGCCAGTGGAAGTGGTTGAGGCAGGTACATCAACAACATTTAAAAGGCATTTGGATAAATACATGGATAGGAAAGGTTTAGAAAGATATGGGCCAAGTGCAAGGAAATGGGATTAGTGTTTATAGATAATTTGGTTGGCATGGACCAGTTTGGGCCAAAGGGCCTGTCTCTGTGTTGTAGGACTCTATGACTCTATAACTCTACAGTATGTAAAGAGTTGAAGTGCCTTACTTAGAGTTACAAAGGAACTGCACTCTGAAAGCTAGTGCTTCCAAATAAACACGTTGGCATATAACCTGGTGTGGTGTGATTCTTATTTAGAGATAAGGAGCAAGCAACCTCAGGGATGCTGTATGTGCAAACATCCACAGCTTAAGTAATCTAGACTGGAATCTCAATGTGCAGATTACAGTATTTGCTTAAAACAAAAGATAAAATAAGAAGTTGACTTCAGGTAGATCCTGGGATCAAGAATGATGAATGAGAGTGGATCAAGTGGGGTCTTTCTGTGGAGCCAGAAGCAGCAGTCCTGCACCTCTTATTTGCGCATTAAGCCAAGTTATATGACAAACCTGATTTTTTTTGGCACTTTTCAAGATTTTCAGAATGGCTAGACCACAGAAGGAACTGGAAAAGAAAATTTTGATTTAGATTTGATTTGATTTATTACTGTTACGTGTATATGTCAAAGTATTGTTTTGCGTGCTAACCAGATAAACCTTACATAAATACATCAGAATAATAGAACAGATTGCAGAATATAGTGATACAGCTATAGAGAAGGTATAGAGAAGGGTCAACTCTAATATATAAGGGGTCCATTCATAAGTGTGATAACAGTGGGAAAGAAGCTGTACTTAAACCTGTTGGTATGTCGTTTCAAACTTTTATATATTCTGCCTGATGCAAGAGGGTGGAAGAGAGTATAATCAGGGTGGGAGGGGTCTTCGATTATCAATTTGGAGAGGTCTGATTTATAACAGTGCTGGAAGTTTAAATTACCCTTCAACTGGACATCTTACTAGCAGTTCCAGTTGTTAACATATTAGTAATTTGACGTTTGGCCTCTGGATTTTCATGGTTATTTGACTTCACTTTCCATAGAAACCACAATAAGGGTCATTTTTCTTTTAAGCCATTATTAGATTTTTGTCTAATATAGATAGTATGAAGGCCCCATTTTGTTTCATTTCCAATCCAGAATAATTGTTTAATATTAAACAAAGAACTGCAGATGTTGAAGATCTGAAACAAAAACAGAAATTGCTGGTGAATAGCAGAGTTTTTGTTTTGAGTCAGGTTTTATCAGGTTTTGTTTTATCAGGTGCTGCTAGACCTGCTTAGTTTCCTAGAAATTTCTGGGGTTTTTTCAGAATAATTGTTTACTTTTCTTTGTAAATTTCTATTTTGTTACTGGATGTAACCAAGAATCCTACAGTCCCATTTCACAATCTGTCAATATCACTGCTTATACATTTCGAGGTTTTTGTCTCCTTTGCCTAAGTCAAAATAATATAGAACTCCCTAAACATCTCAACGGTATACTTCCTCTATTATCAATTGCTACAACCCTGTTTTCTGTCTCTTGGTCAATTCTGTGTCCGTCCAGTCATTGCTGTTTAAACACATGGGCTTTAATTTTGTGAACAGTTCTTTGGAACTTTAAGTCCACATACTTGATCTAAGTTAAAAGTCATGCAACACCAGGTTTAGTCCAACAGGTTTAATTGGAAGCACATTAGCTTTCAGAGCACTGCTCTGTCATCAGGTGACAATCACCTGATTAGATTAGATTAGATTAGATTAGATTACTTACAGTGTGGAAACAGGCCCTTCGGCCCAACAAGTCCACACCGACCCGCCGAAGCGTAACCCACCCAGACCCATTCTCCTACATTTACCCCTTCACCTAACACTACGGGCAATTTAGCATGGCCAATTCACCTAACCCCTGCACATTTTTTTTTGGATTGTGGGAGGAAACCGGAGCACCCGGAGGAAACCCACGCAGACACGGGGAGAATGTGCAAACTCCACACAGTGTCGCCTGAGGCGGGAATTGAACCCGGGTCTCTGGCGCTGTGAGGCAGCAGTGCTAACCACTGTGCCACCGTGCCGCCCACGGTGATGAAGGAGCGGCACTCCGAAAGCTAGTGTGCTTCCAATTAGTGTGCTTCATTTCCTGAAGAAGGGCTTATGCCCGAAACGTCGATTCTCCTGTTCCCTGGATGCTGCCTGACCTGCTGCGCTTTTCCAGCAACACATTTCCAGCTGCTTCCAATTAAACCTGTTGGACTAGAACCTGGTGTTGCATGATTTTTAACTTTGTACACCCCAGTCCAACACCGGCATCTCCAAATTATGAATACTTGATCTAGATACTGGACTGTGGAAGACTGGATACAGTTGGGATGTTGGATAAAACTAGGAGATATCCAAACCAATTTTTCTTGCTATGCTTAGAGACATGTAAGCTATGTGACTGGAAGCTCATTAGGCACTAAGTTTCCAAATGGTTTAGTTTAACCTTCACCATTTGCTAGGGAAAGTTTTCCTGGGATCAAAATTTCTAATGGGGATCAAAGAATTTGAGCAGGTCTTCACAAGTTCAGCAATGGATGGCGGACATGCGTTTAACAACTTAGCAGTAACAGAGGATTCATGACAAGTGAGAATAAGATAGAACTGGTGTCATCAGTGTTTATTTACATGGGATGCAACTTTGATAAGAAATGTTTTGATATTGTGGCTGGCCTGAAATCTGATTAGAGGGTTTTAGGTTGAGGGAAAGAATTCAATAGGTGACAATGCGATCAAAGACTTTGGCAGGAAAAGGGTATAGAAATGAGGCTGTTGTTTGCATGGACAAAATGGTGCAGTTTTTTATAAATGGGCAGGCTGTGATAGAATTGCTACAATATGGAAGCCTATACCTATAACCTTGTATTTCCCGTGGATAATCCACTTTGCCTGCAAATCCCTGGGCACTATGGGCAATTTATAATGGCCAATCCACCTAATCTGCATATCTTTGATCTGTGAGAGGACGCCAGAGCACCCAGAGGAAACCCACGCATGTGTGGAGAGAATGTGAAAACTTCTATGGCTCTATCAGATGGGAGTAGTTTAATTTGGGATTATGCACGGCATGGACTGGTTGGACCGTGGTGTCTATTTTGATGATGTATAACTCTATGTCTATGACTCCACGCAGATAGAGTGGTGTTCACCCAAGGATGGCATGAAACCCAGGTCACTAGCACTGAGGCAGCAGTGCTAACCACTGAGCCACCATGCCGCCCCTGGTGAAAGCAGATTTGTTGAAGAAGGGTAGTACCTAAGGGAGAGAACTATTATTGGCCTCAGTTAACATGGAAGCAAGAAAAATAATTGGGTCATGAGCTCTTTAATAAGAAAAGGATTAAGGAGCAGGAGGTGGGTGACAAAACAAATTCACTGAATAACTAAGTAGGCTCAAAGGGCACCATGATCTTCTCCTGTTTTTACTTTCCTGTACCTATCTGTTATCATTTGCTCCTGGTCTCTGTCTAAATTTACAGGATTTACTATTCAAAAAACACAAATCCTCTAATTTGCCAGCCATGTAGCTTTCTCCTATAGAATTAAACAGTTTACAAAATGGCATTGTTGGAATTGACTCTTCCTGTTCCTATTTATAAAATTGCATAACAGGTATTGCAAGGATGAAAAAAAGGAGCATGTAGCTGCGGATCATCGATGAGTTCCAAGGATAGGCACGTGCTGCTGAGTAAGATAGTTACCAATAAATGCATAATGTACTAGGAGCAATGCAAAGGTGGAGAAAAAGGAGTAAGTGATTGAAAAGGAAAACCACAGAATGGAAATAATGGTTATGCATTTATGAAGCATAAAAATTAGTTCATACAGTGAAATGGAAACTTCTAATCCAATCATTTCTAGCTTTGGAAGAAAATCCTCTGTACCTCACTGTTAACAGGGATCTAACCATCTTTTTCATGCTGTACTCATGAATATAGACTATCATGTGATAATTTTTTCGAGGAAAACATTTATAGTACTGTGAGATATTATTTTGTAGTTCCGTCACTAACCCATTCACAAGTGTTTTATATTTACTCATTCATAACTCCTTCACTAACCCACTCACAAGCGAACACCACGTTTGAGTTTCATTCATTTATGTATAATTCCCTACTATAACGTAGTTGCATTCATTCATTCATAAAACAACGGTCCTGTAGTATTTTTACTATTACAAGATAGACCAAATTAAGACAACGCTTTCAACCAATTACTAATCAAAACAACCCTTTCAATCCATTAATGCTTTTTTCACACCTTCAATCCTTATCAGCCCTTGCCCCACACGAGATGATAATATTAATCAGCCTATACCAACCTTCTCTTGGACGTGAATAGGTTACAAATGCCAGTTTTCCCGAATAGTATGCAAGACTACAAGCCCAGAAGACATCAGAGCAGAAATTAGGCCATTCAACCCATTGAGTCTGTTCTGCAATTCAATCTTAGCTGATAGATTTTTCAACCCCATTTTTCTACTTTCTCTCCATAAGAACTTATCTATCTCTGTTTTAAATATACTCAATGACCTGGCCACCATAGCCTTCTGTGGCAATGAATTCCACAGATTCATCACTCTCTGGCTAAAGAAGTTTCTCCTTATCTCCGTCCTGAAAGGTCTTCAGGCAGCACGGTGGCTCGGTGGTTAGCACTGTCGCCTCACCGCACCAGGTATCCGCATTCAATTCCAGTTTTGGGCGACTGTCTATATGGGGTTTGCACATTCTCCCCCTGTCTGTGTGGGTTTTCTCCAGGTGCTCCGGTTTCCTCCCACAATCCAAAGATGTGCAGGTCAGGTGAATTGGCCATGCTCAATTGCCCATAGTGTTAGGTGCATTAGTCAGGGGTAAATATGGGATAGGGGAATGGGTCTGGATGGGTTACTCTTCGGAAGGTTGGTATGGACTTGTTGGGCTGAAAGGCCTGTTTCCAGACTGTGGGGAATCTAATCTAATCTAGTCTTCCTTTATTTTAAGGCTGTGTCCTCGGGTCCTCATCTCTCCTGCCAATGGAAACATCTTCCCAAGCTCAAAGTCTTCTTCTCAACCGTCGAATATTCCTGCTGATGAATATTTAACTTTCTGGAGAAATATCTGATAGGTCTTTCTGTCTTCTCATCATCTTCCTGTAAAAGCACAGCAATGACACCCACATCACTCATATCGACAGCCACATTGAATGGCTTTGCGTAATTAGGTGTGGTTAACACTGGGGTAGTGATTAACATAGCTTTCACGCTGTCAAATGCCTTGTGACAGTTTGCTATCCACTGAAACGTCTTGCGTTTCTTTAGCAATTCAGTGACTGGAGCAGCCACACTGTTAAGATTTGGCGCGAATGTTTGATAAAATTCACTCAATTTCAGGAATTGTAGTACTACTCTTTTTGTCAATGGTATGGGAAACTCCTCAACTATCCTTGTATTTGCATTCTGTGGGACCATTCCATGTCCAATAACATGGTCCAGGAAGGTGACTTGGACTTTGGCAAATTTACTTTTACACAGGTTTATCACCAAGCCTGCCTCCCGAAGTTGGTTGAACAATTCTGATAAATGTTGCAAATGTTCCTTCCATGTGTGACTAAAAATCACCAGGTCATCTATATATACAACACAATGGTAATCTGGCAGTGACCTCATTGGTTAGTCTCTAAAATGTGGCTGGCACGTTTCTCATAGCAAATAGCATAAGTTTAAATTGATGCAGTCCATTTGGTGTTGTGAAAGCTGATATAGTCGTCGCTGTTTTGGACAAATGTACCTTCCAGTATCTTCTGAAAAAGTCCAACTTAGACATATAAATTGCTTTGTTCCACCTTTTTAACACAGTCTTCTAAATGTGGAATCAGATATGCATCAGATACTTCATTGACTTTGTGATAGTCCGTACATAACCGTTGGGTACCATCTGGTTTTGGCACCATTACTCTGGGTGAGCTACAGTCACTGTAAATCACTTTGATTATGTATCTTGGAGCATGCGTTCAATCTTCTTTTGAACCTGTACCAAAGAGGATTATGCCTATATGGATATTGCTTAATTGGAACAGCAACTATTTTTCCATCATGGATAATTAAGGTAGTACTTCCCATCTTATTTCAACATATCTCCCATGCGATTGTAATAACACTTCCAGGTCATTTTGATTTGCCTCTGGAAGGTTACTCAATAATTTATCCAAATTTTTGACAACTTCCTCATTGTCCAATTTAATTTGAGGAATGTCCAAATCAGAATCCTCTGAACTTGGTTCTTCACTTTGTGTTGTAATCAATAACATAGTCTCCTTTTGCTTTCCTTCCCTATCAAAATACCTTTTGAGCATATTCACATGACACACTCTGTGAGATTTCTTTCTGTCTGGATTCCTTATCAATAGTTCACCTCACTCAATCTCCTTTCAACTTGATAGGGTCCATTAAATCTTACTTTTAAAGGTTCACCTCTGACTGGAATTAACACTAACCCCTTATCTCCAGTAGCAAAATTGTGAGTTTTTGATTTCTTGTCTGTTTCATTATATGCTGTGATACTTTTAAATGCTGTCTAGCCAACTTCCCCGCTCGATTTAATCATTCCCTAAAATCTGACATTTAGTCTAAATATGTGGTCTCTGAATTCTGACTTACCAATTGTACCTTAATCAATTTTAGCAGTCCTGTCACTTCATACCTCAAAACTAAATCAAACAGACTGAATTTGGTCAATTCATTTAGTGCATCTGTGATAACAAAAAGTACAAATGGAATTCCTTTATCCCAATCATCTGGATAGTCTTGATTATAAGCCCTCAACGTGGTCTTTAATGTCTGATGCCACCTTTCTAACACTCCCTATGATTCTGGATGGTGTACAGTTGATTTGAATTGTTTTATTCCTAAGCTGGCCATAATTTCCTTGAATAATTTGATGTAAAGTTTGACCCTTGATCTGACTGTATCTCTGTGGGCTGTCCATATTTCGTGAAAAATTTGAGTAACTCCTCTACAATTCTTGGCCTCTGGAAATCTAATGGACACATCTATTATTGTGAACAAATACTGATTCGCACATTTTGTTTTAGAGATCCTCTGTTATCAATTAGACTCCTATAAAAGGTTCCTCAAATGCAGGAATAGATATGAAAGGTACAGGTTTTACGAATGCCTATGGTTTTCCAATTACCTGACAGATATGACATGCCTGGCAAAAATCAATTACATCTTTGTGCAGTCCAGGCCAGTAAAAATTGTTTTGTATTTTAACTTGAGTCTTTCTCACCCCTAAATACCCCCTACTAGTAGGTCATGTGCCACCCCAACACCTTCTTTCTTAACCCACTGGCAATGTGACTTGATGAACATCTGCCCATTTCTCAACTGCCTGAATATGTGATGGTCTCCATTTCTTCATTGAGACATGAGGGTGATTGGAAAGGCTGGTAGGTATAGGGAATGCTGGATGATGAAAGAAATTGAGGGTTTGGTTAAGAAAAAGGAAGCATATGTAAGATAT
>NC_057719.1:15867907-15869461 GCF_004010195.1 Chiloscyllium plagiosum
TGTGTGGAGCCACAGAAAATGGGGGAGATACTAAATGAATATTTTGCATCAGTATTTACTGTGGGTATAGAAGGATATAGAAGATATAGACTGTAAGGAAATAGATGGTGACATCTTGCGAAATGTCCAGATTACGGAGGAGGAAGTGCTGGATGTCTTGAAACGGTTAAAAGTGTATAAATCCCCAGGACCTGATCAGGTGTACCCGGGAAATCTGTGGGAAGCTAGAGAAGTGATTGCTGGGCCTCTTGCTGAGATATTTGTATCATCGATAGTCACAGGTGAGGTCCCGGAAGACTGGAGGTTGGCTAACGTGGTGCCACTGTTTAAGAAGGGTGGTAAAGACAAGCTAGGGAACCATAGCTGAAAAACGACGTTGTGCCGAACATTTGTCCTAGCTTAAGCACCCATCCATGTACCTATCCAATTGCCGCTTAAAGGTCACCAAAGATTCTGACTACCACTCCCACAGACAGTGCATTCCATGCCCCCACCACTCTCTGGGTAAAGAACCCACCCCTGACATCTCCCCTATACCTTCCACCCTTCACCTTAAATTTATGTCTCCTTGTAACATTCTGTTGTACCCGGGGAAAAAGCTTCTGACTGTCTACTCTATCTATTCCTCTGATCATCTTATAAACCTCTATCAACTCACCCCTCATCCTTCGCCGTTCCAACGAGAAAAGGCCGAGAACTCTCAACCTATCCCCGTACGACTTCCTCTCCATTCCAGGCAACATCCTGGTAAATCTCCTCTGCACCCCCTCCAAAGCTTCCACATCTTTCCTAAAGTGAGGCGACCAGAACTGCACACAGTACTCCAACTGTGGCCTAACCAAAGTCCTGTACAGCTGCAACATCACTTCACGACTCTTGAATTCAATCCCTCTGCTAATGAACGATAATACTCCATAGGCCTTCTTACAAACTCTATCCACCTGAGTGACAACCTTCAAAGATCTATGTACATAGACCCCAAGATCCCTCTGTTCCTCCACCTGACTAAGAACCCTACCATTAACCCTGTATTCCGCATACTTATTTGTTCTTCCAAAATGGACAACCTCACACGTGGCAGGGTTGAACTCCATCTGCCACTCCTCAGCCCAACTCTGCATCATATCTAAGTCCCTCTGCAGCCGACAACAGCCCTCCTCACTGTCCACAACTCCACCTATCTTCGTATCATCTGCAAATTTACTGACCCACCCTTCGACTCCCTCATCTAAGTCATTAATAAAAATTACAAACAGCAGAGGACCCAGAACTGATCCCTGCGGAACTCCACTTGTAACTGGGCTCCAGGCTGAATATTTACCATCTACCACCACTCTCCGACTTCGACCAGTTAGCCAGTTTTCTATCCAATTGGCCAAATTTCCCTCTATCCCATGCCTCCTGACTTTCCGCATAAGCCTACCATGGGGAACCTTATCAAATGCCTTACTAAAATCCATGTACACTACATCCACCGCTCTTCCCTCATCCACATGCTTGGTCACCTCCTCGAAGAATTCAATAAGACTTGTAAGGCAAGACCTACCCTCCACA
>NC_057719.1:15869760-15890114 GCF_004010195.1 Chiloscyllium plagiosum
TAAAGGTGGATAAATCCCCAGGACCTGATCAGGTGTACCCTAGAACTCTCTGGGTAGCTAGAGAAGTGATTGCTGGGCGTCTTGCTGAGATATTTGTAACATCGATAGTCACAGGTGAGGTGCCGGAAGACTGGAGGTTGGCTAATGTTGTGCCACTGTTTAAGAAGAGTGGTAAGAACAAGCCAGGGAACTATACACCAGTGAGCCTGACGTTGGTGGAGGGCAAGTTTTTGGAGGGAATCCTGAGGGACAGGATGTACATGTATTTGGAAAGGCAAGGACTGATTAGGTATAGTCAACATGGCTTTGTGCATGGGAAATCATGTCTCACAAACTTGATTGAGTTTTTGAAAAAGTAACAAAGAGGATTGATGAGGGCAGAGTGGTAGATGACATCTATATGGACTTCAAAAAGGCGTTCGACAAGGTTCCCCATGGGAGACTGGTTAGCAAGTTTAGATCTCATGGAATACAGGAGAACTCGCCATTTGGATACAGAACTGGCTCAAGGGTAAAAGACAGAGGGTGTTGGTGCGGGTTGTTTTCAGACTGGAGGCCTGTGACCAGTGGATTGCCACAAGGATCGGTGCTGGGTCCTCTATTTTTTGTGATTTACATAAATGATTTGGATGCGAGCATAAGAGGTACAGTTAGTAAATTTGCAGATGACACCAAAATTGGAGATGTAGTGGACAATGAAGAAGGTTAACTCAGATTACAACAGGATCTTGATCAGATGGGCCAGTAGGCCGAGAAGTGGCAGATGGAGTTTAATTCAGATAAATGCGAGGTGCTGCATTTTGGGAAAGCAAATCTTAGCAGGACTTACACACTTAATGGAAGGACATTTGTAAAGTTTGAATGGTGACCTGGTGAAACAAATTAATGAACATTCGCATGCAGCTTCGACATCTAAGGTGGAAAGAGATACCGTCATTTCAAAGATAAAAGTACGAGCTGCTGAAACTGTAGAGGGAACTTTCCAAGTGATTAACGAGTGCCTAGAAAATTTGTCGGAAGCTTGCCAAGGAACGATGCCTAACAACAGAGCGCTGAAGAAAATGGTTAATAGGACAAGGAAAGAATTTGCTGCTTACCCAGTAAATCCAAGAACTTGTAATTCCAGATAGCTTTAAAACATATTCTGTTAATGAATATAATGAGGGACAATTTTTACTCGCCGATAGCGGTAGCACCACCTGCAGAATTCTTATATTTGGAAGAAAAAGGAATGCCGAGTTTCTGAAACAGTCAAAAAAGTTATATGTTGATAGAACATTCAAAATTTCCCCACCTGTATTTTCACAAGTTTATGTTATTTTAGGGGAAATACATAAAGGTGTGTTCCCACTGTTGTATGCTTTACTCCCAAATAGGTTATGATCAACATATGATAAATTATTTGAAAAGGTTCTGGAAATACAGCCCTAATGCCACCCTGACATTATCAAGTGTGACTTTGAACTTGCAAATTTCAAAAGTTTACAGCAGCATTTTCCTTCTGCAGACATCCGGGGATATTTTTTCACCTGACTCAAAATATGAGAACAGCGCAGCAGGTCAGGCAGCATCCAGGGAACAGGATGCTGCCTGACCTGCTGCGCTGTTCCAGCAACACATTTTCTCTGATCTCCAGCACCTGCAGACCTCACTTTCTCCTCAAAATATGAGAAAACATTCTGCCAGTTTGGGACACTTGAGTAAGTATAACATTGACTCGGAGTTTTCCTTGAGAGCTAAAATGAGAATTGGACTTGCATTTATTCCGATTGAAAACACTGATGAAGCTATTGAACATTTGGCTGATGTGCTTCCAGATAAACTGCAACCGCTGCTGGACTAGTTCGAGGATAACTATGTAGGTAGAAGATTATGCAGAGGAAATGGTCGGCATCCACCGCTTTTTCCAGTTGGAATGTGGAATTTATATGAAAGAACTTTAAACAATGAGGACAGAACAAACAATCATACAGAAGCTGCCCACAGGAGATTACAATGCAAACTTGGAGTGGAACATCCAGTTATTTGGAAATTTATTGACAATTTACAAAAAGTTCAGAGAGGAAGGGACATTTACTATGAGCATCTCGTAGCAAGGCACGATATTCCGTTGAAATTAAAGAAATTCAGGGAAGCAGACACTAGAATACAAACACTCGTAAGAAGATTTAGTGAGAGAAAATATATTGAGTATTTACGAGGGATTACCCATAATTTTGAATAAATGTCATATTTTAGATTTTTTGTAATTAACTAATTTCTTTTTTTTCCTTTTTAACATTTTTATTAAAGAGAATAAACATTATTTTTAATTCTATGTAAACATAATAAAATTTTTCTTAAATGAACATTTTTATTAACCATTTGGGCATTATTAGTGATTTGCATTTTTTCCTTATATATACTCTCTGTCATAATATTAGTTCTTTTATTTACTTATTTTGCTTATATTTAAATTTAAATTTATAATATTTTCAACTTTGAAAGTCTCTCTGAATTGTCCCTAATAGTGTATTATCAACTCCCATCTTGCTTTCATTAATGCTTTTAACTAAGCCTGAAAAGAATAAATATGAGCTGTGCCGAAATAGTTCTGCGCCTAAATGGCTCTGCGGCAAAATGGGCTGCGCCAAACAGGCCATGCCAAATCACTCGTGCCAAAATTGCTGCGCCTAAAGGTCCTAAATCCTTTGGATGGGTATATGAATAGGAAGAGTTTGGCGGGATATGAGCCGACTGCTGGCAGGTGGGACTAGATTGGGTTGGGATATCTGGTCAGCACGGACGGGTTGGACCGAAGGGTCTGTTCCCATGCTGTTCATCCCTATGACTCTATGACATCATTTTTTAGATAGTAGCACACCAGGATACATCTAGATTTTTCTTCCTTGTATGCTTTCTGATACAATTTGTACAGTTTCTAATCTTTCTGCTGTAACTCCGTTAACTTTTCTGAACTAAAGATGACTGATCTGTCATCTGTTTGCTCCTGCTTTGTGTCGACCATTTGATCAAACAGGGTCTCTGCGAATTCCACTTCAACCTTCTTATCTGTACTCTTTGATCTCTCCTGTTTCAACTGATGACTTTGTGACCTCGTTAGGGCAAGTCAGGAAAAATCCCAGCATGTGCGCCCTTTAATTGTTCAGTTGCCTGAGTTTCCATTGGTTTTTCAACCACAGTTGGCAGCACTCCTATTTATGAACCAGCTATTTCGTTAGCAAGGACAAATTGTATTCTTGGAGCAGAGAGTTTCTCCAGTACTCCTATCACAACTTCTCCACTCTTCACCGGATATTCTGACCTCACTGTACATAATTGGGCACTTCTTGTCTCACTGTGAATTCCAATTACTAGCACTATTTCTGGCCATACTCCTTCTGACGTACGTATGTACTCCTCTATTAACAGCAAAGATTGAGAGGATCCTGTATCTCTTAATATTGTAACCTCTTTATGTGCTGCTCCTGGCCTATGCGAATAAACTATACTTTCGCAGGTATATGGTTTAAGAAGATCTGGGACTTCCTCCTTAACCAACCTCTGACCAGGTTGTGCATTCTGGTGCAGCATTTTAGCCTCCACTGTGCTTTCCATTACCATTCCAAGAAAATTCGCAGACATCCTATTTTCCTACATCTGACTTCCCAGTGCCTTCTGTAATGCACCAAAACTGTGATTTCACATGGTCTACTTTATTGCAGTGAAAACACCGGAGCTTTTTAACTTCTCTTTCCCCTTCAAAGGTAAGTGGTAAGTTATCTTATGATCTTCACCAAGATCTACCTTTCCCTTACCATCTGATGATTTCTCTTTTACCCAATTTACCCTCATGGATTGAAATTGATTTTGGAAGCCAAACTTTGATTTATGGACTAACTCATAGTCATCAGCCATTTCAGCTGCTAATCTTGCAGTTTTACTCTCTGTTTTTCCACGTGAGTTCTCATTACTTCAAGAAGTGAATTTTTGAACTCCTCCCAATAATCGTCTCTCTAAGAGCGTCATAGGTTTGTCCTATTTTTCATGCCCCTATCCACCTATTAAAATTACATTGTTTGATCCTTTCAAACTCAGTGTAGGTTTGACCAAGGTCCCTCCTTAGATTCCTGAAATGCTGCCTGTAGGCTTCTGGCACAAGATGATATGCACTTAAGATGACTTTCATCACCACCTCATACACCCCAGATATCTCCTGTGGTAGTGATGCAAATACCTCACTATCTCTACTTGCAAGCTTTGTTTGGATCAACAAAACCCACATGGTCACTGGCCTCCACATTTGTTTAGCCACCTTCTTAAATGAGATGAAAAAGGCTTCTACATCATTCTCATCAGATTTAAGCAATGCATGAATATATTTAAACAGCTTCTCACCAGGCCTTTGGTTACCATGAGTTTGCTCATCCTCACTCTCTTCAGCTTAAGAAGATGGGGATGAAGACTGAAGGTAAGTTTAGTGATGAATTTCCTGTCTAAGTGCCAATATCTGAAGTTCAAACTCCCTCTCTTCCTTTCCTCTCTCTCTCTTTCCCTTTGCTAAAGTGATCTGTACTTTTTCTCTTTCCTCTGTTTTTAATTGTAATTCAGTTTCATTTCCTTTGCCTTTTCCTTGTCTTTTGCCTCTAACTCAAGCTGCTTCATTTCAATTGAATTTTAGCCATCTCTAAAGATTCTGATGGCATTTCCAGCAAATTTAAATGTAGAGCTATTGCTGTAATTATCCCTCCTTTCTTCATGGAAGGAGGCAGCTCCAACCCCAGCTTGTCAGTTAATTCCAGCAGTTTAGCCTTAATTACCTTTTGTAAAGCCTCCAAAGTCACTTCTTCCATCCCCAGAAAACTCTTAGTGACTGAAAGAGCAATTACTACACCAATCACTGTTTAAAACAACCTTAATCAACATCCAGAATAAAAAAACACTGACACCTACCACTCGCTGCCTTCAAATCCAACAACCCTAATCCCAAATTGGAATTATAGAACAAATCCTGCAAAGAGCCCCCAGTCTGTTATGGACCAGGCCAGACCCCCTCAAAACATTTCAAGAAAGTATCCTGGACCCTAACCTTTCTAGTTGTTTTAAGCAAATGTAAAATGGGTATTCCAGGAGTGATATAGCTGGTCAAAAACCTTGTTTTAAATAAAACAATTTATTTACAGAGTACTGAATGAAACACAAACAAAAGATAACAGAACAACTTAACCTATCCAAAAGCCCAACATACTATCCCAACTTAATGATGCTGTTCCAAATTCCTGCAACAATCCTCATAAACACCCCTTGACAAATAAGGTAAAATCAAACACAGGGTCTTACAGGAGAGAGAGCTGTCAGAGAGATTCAGCATGGAACACCTTCTTCCATGTAGCTGTTTCTTTTGGATTCTCACCTAACAACGGACAGCTTGCTAAAACCAAACCAAACCAGAGAAAAACCGAGTTGGGAGAACTGACCACTCCCTTTTCACTGTACAGGTGTTTATTTAAAAACGTAAAAGCTTTTTCAAGTAGACAAGCCTAGACATTTCAGAATCTATGCATTTACGACCTCTCTGAAAAAACCCAAGGACAACCTAACTTTGTTAAAGAAGCATCACACTGGCCTCTAACACCATGGGCCATTATTAAATACTTGAGATTGTTAACTACCTTTTAACTGGGCTGCTATCCCTTTAAGAAACTAACTGTCAAAACAGCACTTATGTAAAATTGCATGAATGAATTACATTGCATATAAAGAGGCTATTGTAAAAACAGTATTTCAGGATTCTATTGCTGCCTCAAACTTGTACTACTGCTATTGCTGAATAAAGAGGCTATTTTCACCACTCACCAATTTCGGTCGTTGTTTGAACACAATCCCAAAACTTGGCATAGTTGGCAGGATAGCTGGAGACACTGTCTCAACTGACAATTCTTTGAGGGTAAGAAGCTTCCTTCTTAAAGTCGTGATCTAGTCCCTGAACAAATCCTGAACCTTTCATAAGTTGGCCATTTAGAACATAGAACATGGAACATAGAAAAGTACAGCACAGAACAGGCCCTTTGGCCCATGATCTTGTACCGAGGATTAATCCTAATGTAAAATATAGTAACTTAACCTACGCACCCCTCAACTCACTGCTATCCATGTGCATGTCCATCAGTCGCTTAAATGTCCCTAATGACTCTGCTTCCATGCATTCACAACTCTCTGCGTAAAGAACCTTCCTCTGACGTCCCCTCTATACCTTTCTCCTAATATTTTAAAACTATGACCCCTCGTGTCAGTAGGTCCTGCTCTGGGGAAATGTTTCTGGCTATTGACTCTATCCATACCTCTCATTACCTTGTATACCTCGATCAGGTCACCTCTCTTCCTTCTTCTCTCCAGAGAGAAAAGTCTGAGCTTAGTCAACCTCTATTCATAAGGCAAGCCCTCCAGGCCAGGCAGCGTCCTGGTAAACCTTCTTTGCTCCCTCTCCAAAGCCTCTGTATCTTTCCTATAGTAGAGTGACCAGAACTGGACAAGATTCCAAGTGTGGTCTCACCAGAGACTTATAGAGCTGTACCAAAACCTCGCAGCTCTTAAACTCGATCCCCCTGTTAATGAAAGCCAAAGCGCCATATGCTTTCTTAACAACTCTATCCACTTGGGTGGCAACTTTGAGGGATCTATGTACTTGAACACCAAGATCCCTCTGTACCTCCACACTGCCAAGAATCCTGTCTTTAATCCTATATTCAGCATTCGAGTTCGACCTTCCAAAATGCATCACTTCGCATTTATCCAGGTTGAACTCCACCTGCCATTTCTCAGCCCAGCTCTGAATTCTGTCTATGTCGTGCTGCAGTCTACAGTAGTCCTCGATACTATCAACGGCACCACCAATCTTTGTGTCATCTGCAAATTTACTAACCCACCCCTCAACCTCCTCATCCAAGTCATTTATAAAAACTACAAAGAGCAGAGGCCCAAGAACAGAGTTCTGCGGGGCCCTACCTACCACTGACCTCCAGGCAGAATACTTTCCATCTACAACCACTAATGCCTTCTATCAGCCAACCAATTCTGAATCCAGATAGCTAAGTCTCCCTGTATCCCATACCTCCTGACTTTATGAATGAGCCTACCATGGGGATCCTTATCAAATGCCTTGCTGAAATCCATATACACCACATCCACTGCTCGACATTTGTTCAAATTCCCCCGCATCTTGACCTCAAATCTGCTAACATAGCCTTCAACAGGAAATTGCTTGTGACGTGTGAATTAGGGTGATCATGAGTGACCTTGGGAAACTGCTTACGCCCTCCAAAGTGGGATGGTCCCTCCTGACATAACTAAGGAAGAAATGCTACAGAATTACCTTGAGGTACAGTTATCGTTAAGGAAGACCCTAACCAAAATCAGGCAGTAGTATAATAGTAGCATCAAGGACAATGGACTCTAGATGATATGAGATGGGTCTGGGGAAAACCACCAGACAGAAACATAAAGACAGAATTCTAGATGTAGATTTGCTCACTGATCTGGAAAGTTTGTTTTCAAATGTTTTGTCACCATACTAGGTAACATCATCAGTGAGCCTCCAGATGAAGCACTAGTGGTATGGCCCACTTTCTATTCATGTGTTTGGGTTTTCTTAGGTGATTTTGCCATTTCCTGTGGTGACATCATTTCCTGTTCTTTTTTTCATACAGTGGTAAATGGGATCCAAGCCAGTGTGTTTGTTGATAGAGTTCTGATTGGAATGCCATGCTCCTAGGAATTCTCATGCATGTCTCTGTTTGGCTTTTTGTCTGTATGTAAGGATATTAGTGAGAGTGTGTCATGTCTTTTTGTGGCTCATAGTGTTTGTTACAGTTCTTGCAAGGTATTTTGTAAATTACATTAGTTTTACTTTTTGTCCTTATAGGGTCTTTCAAGTTCAAGCTGCTGTTTGTGTGTTTTGTGGGTTTGTGGGCTACCAGGATGCCAAGTGGTCTGAGTAATCTGGCAGTCATTTACGAGATGTCTTTGATGTAGGGGAGAGTGGCTAGGGTTTCTGGATGCGTTTGTCTGCTTGTTTGGGTTTATTGCTAAGAAGTCATTGGACTGTGTTCATTGGGTACCCATTCTGTTTGAATATACTGTATAGGTGATTTTCCTCTGCTCTTTGTAGTTCCTCTATGTTGCTCATTGAAATAATGTCCGAATCCACCTGAATTTGTGAGTTCCCCATTGGCTGTTTACTCTACTGTGACATCTAGGATGACAATTTGTTGTTGTTTTCCTCCTCTTTAGTGAATTTTATGCCAGTAAGGATATTAATAATGGTCTTAAAGGTTTCTTCTAATTAGTTTCGTTTAGCGGATCCAAAATTTGGGTTGGATGGTTGGCAGAGCAGTCTGCATTACTGCCTCTGCTAAGAACCCTAATATTGGAGATCCCAAGGGTGTTCTGTGCCTCGTCCATGAGGTAGTCAGAGGTGCTCTTGAAGAACATGAGGAGGAGCTACAAACTATCTGGACAGCAATAAATTAGTGGTTACAGGGGTCTAGTCCACATAAGACCAATTGAACAAAAGTAACAGTTTGCTGTTAAAAATCCGTAGAAGAAATCCCAGAATATGAGGAAAGGTTTAGGATGACCTGAAAATAATATGCAGGATCCCAAATGTGCAGAATGACAAGGATTTTGAAGATTGTGATTACGGCCCACTGCTTTTGTGGTTGGATTTAAAACTGAGCTCACTAAAATTTTAAAGCTAACCAAACCAGACTGGGACCAGAGGGGGACTAATTACTATGACTTGGTGGACCAAGCCCACTAGTTTGACAGGAATTTGGCTGCCAAACTGCAAGTGGTACAGATAGAACAAATGGAACAGACCCCTCAGTAACCCTGAGAAGACCAAAGACAAACGCCAAGGGAAATGTTACATCTGTGGGAAGGAAGGCCACTGAACCAGGAGGTGCTGGCAAAAGGGAAAAGTTTCCGAATAAACAATGGGGAAGAGGAGACCCCAGAAACTGGGAGTAAGACAAATCTCCTCAAACGATTTGAAAAACTAATCATCCAGCAGCAGCAGGAGCTGCTGAAGTTGACAAAATCTGAAAGAGCCCACCCTATGCCCCTTACACTCCTACTGGCTTCATGCCAGCAGAGAGGAGATAGACTGTATGTTACCATGAGGACGAGCGACCCGGACATTGAATGCCTTTTGGACACGAGCAGAATTGATATGCCTACCCAAGAAGTATGAGATCAAACTCCTGCTAAACTGGACAGTGAGAACAATGTACGGAGCAGGAGTTGCGAGAATCAAAATTAAAAGGACCAACCCCATACACATTGAATTTGGTCCCAAATGAGTTCATAAGCTTTACATGACTAGGACCTGTTGCCTAACTGATCCTCAAAATGGATTTCCTCACCCAACTGAATTCATCTTTACATTTCAGTGATGGACAGGTAACGTGGTCCGTCAGAACCCTACAAAGAGAAGAATTAAAAGATCACCCCAAATTGACTAAAAACAAGGATGACCGTGCGTTACTAAAATGGAACCCATGACTTTTACAAGAACATCTCCACCTTGTACCAAACAGGAAAAAGGGACTTTAATAAAAACCCACATTATCTCTAACAGCCTGGTGTGGCCCGGTTGAAAGGCAAGCGGGAAATAGATATTAACTACAGATCACAAGAAGGCTGGATGGGTGTCACGATACTTCACACTGTCATGAAATCAAGTAGCCTACCACCTGGAGCATCGGCACAGCCAGCGGAATTACAGGTCTGACTGCAGAACAGCAGAGGATCAATCTGCCAACTTTTGCAAAGACTCCTGCTAGGCTGCTAAATGTCTTCTTACGAGTGATGTCCTATTGTCCCATTGCAAAATACTAACCGATGCTGTTAAGTTCTGCTTCCTCATAGGTATCGGCTGCCTGGAAAGACCCGGTGGAGGGAGGTCATGATATCGTACTAGTGGGTTCTTGTGAAAAATATGCACATTGAACCTTTTGGCACGAAGTGGGAAGGATCTTATCAGATGCTACTGATCACCCAGTTGGCTGTTAAGGTCTGAGGGAAGAAGGCCAGGATTCACACCTCCTACATCAAAAAGGCATCCCACAATACAGCACGACCAGAGACTGACTGACCACCATGATGTTTATTATTGTTATTCTAACTGTACATGCTTTCTTGTTTGTAAAATACATTTGCCAACAAGAACCATCCCCAATTACTAGCCATGTTCTAGCAAGCACCTCCAACATCTAAAAGAACCAAATGATATTTTTTTTTTAGATTACATTACAGTGTGGAAACAGGCCCTTCGGCCCAACAAGTCCACACCGACCCGCTGAAGCGAAACCCACCCATACCCCTACATTTACCCCTTACCTAACACTACGGGCAATTTAGCATGGCCAATTCACCTGACCCTGCACATCTTTGGACTGTGGGAGGAAACCGGAGCACCCGGAGGAAACCCACGCAGACAACGTGCAAACTCCACACAGTCAGTCACCTGAGGCGGGAATTGAACCCGGGTCTCAGGCGCTGTGAGGCAGCAGTGCTAACCACTGTGCCACCGTGCCGCCCACAATATATTTAAGTAATGATAAGAAGTGAGTGATTCTCTTCGAAAGATCTTGGTAGAATAAAAAGGGGGGACTGAGAGATATTGTAGGTCCTTTCACTAATCCACTCACAAGCGCTTTATATTTACACATTCATAACTCCTTTACTAACGCACTTCATAACACCGCTTCAAAGCTTCCTATTATAACACGTTAAAAATCACACAACACCAGATTATAGTCCAACAGGTTTAATTGGAAGCATTAGCCTTCAGAGCACTGCTCCTTCATCAGGTGGCTGTGGAGTATAAGATTGTAAGACACAGAATTTTTAGCAAAAATTTACAGTGTGATGTAATTGAAAATATATATTGAAAAATACCTGGATTATTTGTTAAGTCTTTCATCTTTTAGAATGACCATGTTGGTTTCAGTTCTTTCATATGTAAATTGAAACATTTTTTAAAAAAGTTACATTCTCAAGTGAACTTTAACAATTGGTGTCTGTCAGCCCAGATAATGTATTGAAGGTGTGAGCTTCCCTGTGTGATACTGTCTGTGCCACAATGTTGAAAAAAGGAATCTTACATGGATTCATGCGCAAAGTAAAATGTAACTCTGCAAGTACAAATTCACCCCACAAGTGTGTGTGTGTGTGTACATAGTGCAATGAAGTCACATGTAGTGTGACACGAACCCAAGGTCCCGGTTGAGGCCATCCCTATGGGTAACGAACTTGACTATCAGCCTCTGCTCGGCCACTTTTCATTGCTGCCTACCCTGATGTAGGATAGTCACCCGAAGGTCCGATGTCAAATGTGCCAGACTACTGAAGTGTTTTCTGAGTGGGAGGGAACACTCCTGTCTGTTGATTGTTGTGCGGTGCCCATTCATCCATTGCCATAGTCTGTACTCAGTCTCACCAATGTACCATGCCTCAGGACATCCTTGCCTGCAGCATATGAGATAGACAACATTGGCTGAGTCATATGAGTACCTGCCACGTATATGGTGGGAGGTGTCCTCACATGTAATGGTGGTATCCATATCCACACTCTTACACATTTTGCAACATCTACCATGACAGGGTTGTGTGGAGTTGTCCTGAAAGCTGGGCAGTTTGCTACGAACAATGATCTGTTTGAGGCTTGGTAGTTGTTTAAAGGCGAGTAGTGGAGGTGTGGGGAAGGTCTTGGTGAGGTGCTCATCCTCATTGATAATGTGTTGCAGGCTGCGTAGAACATGGCATAGTTTTTCGGCTCCTTGGAAGTATTGGACAATTAAGGGTACCCTGTTGATTGCAGCTCATATCTGTCTCCTGAGGAGGTCATTATGGTTCCTTGCTGTAGCACATCAGAACTGATGTTCGATGAGTTAAGCATCGTACCCGTTCTTATGAGGGCATCCTTGAATACTTCTAGGTGCCCGTCATGATCCTCCTCATCTGAACAGATCCTGTGTATATGCGTAGAGCTGCTGGAGATGTGCAGCATCGTGAGGTTATCTGTGGGTTTGCGGTAGAGTGAGGTGCTGAGGTGCCCATCCTTGAGGGAGATGTATGTGTCCAAGAATGAGACACATAGAGAGTAGTCCATGATGACTTTGATGATGGGATGAACCTCATTTATCAGTGACTCCAGAGGAAGAAAATGTGTTAATGTACCTAGTGTATAGTGTTGGTTGGAGGTCCTGTGGAGAGAAGAAGTCTTGTTCGAACCTATGCATGAAAATGTTGGCATATTGGGGTGCAAAGTTTGTCCCCGTGGCTGTTCTATGTGTCTGGATGAAGAAGTGGTTGTCAAAGGTGAAGGCGTTGTGATTGAGGATAAAGCGGATGAGTTGTAGGACAGTGCTTGGAGATTGGCAGTTATTGCCATTGAGTACTGAGGCTGTTGCCACGATGCCGTCATTGTGGGGGAGGCTGGTGTAGAGTGCAGAAACATTCATTGTGACGAGGAATATTCCCATTTTGACTGGTCCGTGGGTGCTGAGTTTCTGTAAGAAATCTGTCGTGTTGCAACAGAAGCTGAGGATCCCCTGTACAATGGGTTTTAAGATGCATTCGACATAGCACGTCCATATTATAACATGGTTCCATTCATTCATAAAACCATGGTTCTGTAGTATATTTTACTACAACAAGATAGGCCAAATTAAAACAATCCTTACAACTCATTACCAATCAAAACAACCCTTTCAACCCATTACTGCTTTCTCATACCTTCCATCCTTATCAACCCTTGCTCCACTAAAGATTATAATATTAATCAGCCAACTGTCTATCATGCATGAATAGATTACAGAACACCAAACAGTTTCACCAATTAGTATGTACTTGTTAAATACCTTTTAACTGGGCCGCTATCCCTTTAAGAAAATAACAGTCAAATCAGTGCTTATATAAAATCGCATGAATGAATGAAACTCGCACTGGCGAATAGGTATAAATCTTACAACCTAGCTGCAGTAATCAGTTTAATATCCTTTATCCTTTTATTAAGTACAGATATAATTTCTAACTTATTTAGAGCATATAGGCCTAGTACTTTTACTAACATTTACTAACTTAAAAGACAAAATGACTAACACTTCTTAATTATGCAAGCAGACCAGACAGATAGTCTTAATCCCATCAGTGGTAACAGCCACCATTTAAGTAATGTCTTCCCCAGGACAAAAGTCCCTCAAACCTTTGTGTTCCATAGATAAAATAATGTAATATCATTGTTGTGGTTCTGTTCGCCGAGCTGGGAATTTGTGTTGCAGACGTTTCGTCCCCTGTCTAGGTGACATCCTCAGTGCTTGGGAGCCTCCTGTGAAGCGCTTCTGTGATCTTTCCTCCAGCATTTGTAGTGGTTTGAATCTGCTGCTTCTGGTTGTCAGTTCCAGCTGTCCGCTGCAGTGGTCGGTATATTGGGTCCAGGTCGATGTGCTTATTGATTGAATCTGTGGATGAGTGCCATGCCTGGCTGTTCTCTATGTTTGGCTTGTCCTATAATAGTACCGTTGTCCCAGTCGAATTCATGTTGCTTGTCATCTGCGTGTGTGGCTACTAAGGATAGCTGGTCGTGTCGTTTCGTGGCTAGTTGGTGTTCATGGATACGGATCGTTAGCTGTCTTCCTGTTTGTCCTATGTAGTGTTTTGTGCAGTCCTTGCATGGGATAGCGACCAGCTATTATAGGACAAGCCAAACAGAGAACCGCCAGGGAATTCCCAGAGGCATGGCACTCATCCACAGATTCAATCAATACGCACATCGACCTGGACCCAATATACCGACCACTGCAGTGGACAGCTGGAACTGACAACCGGAAGCGGCAGATTCAAACCACTACAAATGCCGGAGGAAAGATCACAGAAGAGCTTCACAGGAGGCTCCCAAGCACTGAGGATGTCACCTAGACAGGGGACAAAACGTCTGCAACACAAATTCCCAGCTCGGCGAACAGAACCACAACAACGAGCACCTGAGCTACAAATCTTCTCTCAGACTTTGAATGTAATATCATAGTGATGGAATTTTAAAATATAGAACACCTGTGTATAAAGAGGCTACTGTAAGATCTGTATTTTGGGATTCTGCTGCCACCTCGAACTTACGCTACTGTGGTTGCTGAATAAAGAAGCTATTTTTGCCACTCTCTGACTTTGGCCCTTATTTGAACACAATCCCACAGTACTCTTTCAGCTTATTCTTTAATTAAGGTAAAATTGACTGATACAACCCATCCTTATCATGACAAAAGTCTGAAGCTATTTTAATTTTACAAAGCTAACACTTAAATGTATAACTGCCCCATGGAAAAATTTTCTTTATCCTTGCACTCACCCAATTCTCTGGTTCCCCATTCCTTCTTCTCTTCTTAAAATACTCTGTCCCTCTCTGCCATCCTAATCATTTCCTCAATCCTTCTGTCAATTCTTATTCACTTCACACTTCCTTTCTGTCTTCTTTTGGCCTCACACTCCTTACCATTACGTGCCTTGTATTCCCATCTCTTCTTTCATTCTCCTAATTCACAGTACCTCTTTCTCCAACCCTCCCTCTTCCATCTTCACTTTCTCTCTTCTCTTCATTTACTCTCTTAGCTCCTCTACATTACTACCAGGCCTTTTCCGTCCAACTCTGTTTATTCTGTAAGGGACCTTTGGTTTTGACTGGTTGCATTCTTGAAAATCTTAAAGATTTTGATGGGTGTTTTCCTACTTTAATTCTAAAATCTCACTGGAAGAATTGCAGAATCCATAAAGGAATTGCATAATTGGCTGTTTACACCATTTCTCTGCAGTTCTGAACATTTTACATTGATTTTGTAGTAGCAGATCTAGCAAGTTCGTGTGATCTTTGATAATATCTCTATTTACATTTTACCTGCAAAATTTACTTGCAATTTTGGCATAACTTTGTGTCACCTAGTCCATTATCCATTTTGGTATCCACATTTAAAATGGAGATTGCCTGAGTTAATTGTATATGTACAATTTGGAACTGTAAGACCTAAACTTCTGATTTATTTCTCCTAGCCTGGACGTCAGATTGAATACTACAGAAGCAAGCTTTTGCCTTTAAAACAACAGACTTTATCAAAGGTGTGTAGATCTTAGAATTTGAAAATTAATATTATTACTTGTGTGCGGTTTGGCGAGTAAGGGATAATGTAAATCAAACAGATGTAATTAATAATGTAATTATGAGTTGAACAGAACACTCAGAGCAAGTCTAAAATGGAGACTGCGAGAAATTGTAATCTACAATAGTCTGTAATAACATATTTAGTGTAAATATAAGGTTGGAATTACTTCACCATGATTATGTCCAGATTCTGGAAGGGTACAGCATATAAACCCAGCCTGTAGAACCTACAAAGGAGAAAATGAGGAATGCAGATGCTGGAAATCAGAATTGAAAAGTGTGGCGCTGGAAAAACACAGCAGGTCAGGCAGCACCCAAGGTGCAGGAAAGTTGCCGTTTCAGGCATAAACCCTTCATCAGAAATATAAGAGGAGAAAACTCCATCTGCCACTCCTCAGCCCAGTGTGTGATATTACCACCACCTCACCTTCCCTGTTTAATTTTACAATACCCTCCCCATCTCCAGGAGGCCTGCACACTCCGGCCTTGATTTTCACAAAGACCCTGAGCTTGGTTTGCCTTGTGTGGTTAGGGGAAGGAGGAACAGATTGCAGACACAGTCAGTGGGGTGGGGAGGCTAGACAGTAATCAGCTGCCTGGTATCATTTCATGGTTTTAGGAAGAGGGCAGTCACACATGAGAATTGGGTAATACTGATCGGTGCTTTGTGGGCTTTCTCTGTCTCTGGTGTTCAATAATATGGGTTGGGATATCTGGTCAGCATGGATGGGTTGGACCGAAGGGTCTGTTTCCATGCTGTATATCTCTATGACTCTATGACTCTAAGAACCTCTTAAAGGTGGGATTCCTTTGAAGAGGCTTTGCAGTAAGGTTACAATGCCTAGGAGAAAATGAGGACTGCAGATGCTGGAGATCAGTCGAAAAGTGTGGCGCTGGAAAAGCAGAGTAGACCAGGCAGCATCCAACGAGCAGGAGAGTCGACATTTCAGGCATAAGCCCTTCATCAGGAATGTCACGTTCCTGATGAAGAGCTTATGCCCGAAATGTCGACTTTCCTGCTCCTCAGATGCTGCCTGACCTGTTGTGCTTTTCCAGTGCCACATTTTTCAACTGTAGAACCTATAAAATCCTCCTCATAATGCCTGGGAGATTGTGCCAAAATTGGGAGAATTGTCCCACAAATTAGCTCAGCAACACCTGACTTGGTAAATTCACAGAATTATACCTTACAGACAATGCCTTAGAAATCACCTCCATCTTCCCTGGGTATGTCCTGTCTCACCAGCAAGATAGACCCATCAGAGGTAGCAGCATGGCAGTATACAGTGAGACTCCTCAATGTTATTATGGGTACTCATGTACATCTCATGGCATTGACTCAAACATGAGTTGCTGATTACCACCTACAGCCCCTATGCTGCCCTACCACAATGTTGCCACCACCCCCAAGCTGGTGAATTAGTAAACCAAATAAACACCAAATGGAAAAAATACATATTGCACTGTGAGTGAGGAACTTCAGTGTCCATTAATAAGAGTGCCTTGGAAGTACCACGACTGATCAAGTTTTCCCAGTCCTGAAGAACATAAAAAACAAGGAAGTGCTGGAGAAACTCAGCAGGTCTGGCACCTTCTGTGGAGAATGAAACGGGGTTAATGTTTTGAATACAATATAATTCTTCTTCAGACAAGCAAAGGCATTCATGGAGATTAAAGAAATCTGTATTTCTTGTGATATATTTACACACCGCAGTCCACAACTGCTCAAACATAGTGGTAGCAGATGTACCTTCTACAGGGCTAGAAGCCATACTCTCGAAACTTCAAGATGATGTCAAAAGAAACATACATTACTTTGCCTCTAGATCTTTAATAGAGACAGAATCATAATATTCAATCAATAAGAAAGAAGCTTTGGTTGTATTGTGGGTGTGAGAAAAAAGTTCTGATTGTATTATTGAGTTACGATTTAAGGTACAGTCAGACCACAAATCTTTTGATTGTATCTAAGTTTTAAAGAAATTGCCAAGATGTTACTTTGAGATTAATGAGATAAAATTCAACATTAGGGTATGTGTCAGGAGAGGCACGACATTTGCAGGCACTCTGTGATGAGCTTCAGTTGATGTAACTGAAGAACAAGATGTCTCACTCATTTCAGAGATGAAAGCTAATTTTTCCACATTGGCCAAAACTTTCCCATCTTCACAGAACATGACTAGCTAAAAGTGAGAAGCACAAGTGAAGATGGTGAACAAGTCACTGTTAAAAATCACACAACACCAGGTTATAGTCCAACAGGTTTAATTGGAAGCACTAGCCTTCGGAGCGCTGCTCCTTCAACAGGTGGTTGTGGAGTACACAATTGGAAGACACAGAATTTATAGCAAAAGTTTACAGTATGATGTAACTGAAATTATACATTGAAAAATACCTTGATTGTTTGTAGAGTCTCTCATCTGTTAGAATGACCATGATATTTCACTTCTAGGCTAAAAATCAACACCAGGTTATCGTCCAACAGGTTTAATTGGAAGCACACTAGCTTTTGGAGTGTCGCTCCTTCATCAGGTGATAGTAATCGTCAGCTACCACCTGATGAAGGAGCGATGCTCCGAAAGCTAGTGTGCTTCCAATTAAAACTGTTGGACTATAACCTGGTGTTGTGTGATTTTTGACTTTGTACACCCCAGTTCAACACCGGCATCTCCAAATCATCACTTCTAGGCAGCTTGCTTGAATATGTTCAAACAACAATGCTTTGAGGAATGCAAACACTAGTAGATAACTTGTTAGTTTGCTATGAGTGGTAATTCTAATACTTATTAGAGACAAGATCCTCCAGAGATTCCATGGAGGCATCACAAAATGCAGAGTAAAAGCACACCTTTTGGTATGATGGCCTGCAAACAACCATAAAAAATATTATTACAGAATGATATGATTAAGCCACAGATAGTATAATAGCAACTGAACCTTTGATGCCATCAACCCTTCCAGCTAGATCTTAATTTATTTGACTCCAGAGGGAAAACGTACATCCTCGTTGTTGGTAATGTTTTTCTTTAGATGGAGTTTAGTAGACTTCATTCCACAACAGCAGATGCTGTGACAAAAACAGAATCTCTTATAGGTCTGAGCAGCATAGTCTATGGCAGAATTTGTGACAGAATCAGGCCAAAGATCCAGAGAGGTCTATCTGGATCTTTTCTCATACAACACCAGGCTATAGTCCAACAGGTTTATTTGAAGTCACAAGCTTTCGGAGCGCTACTCCTTCATCAGGTGAAGTGACTTCACTTGACGAAGGGGCAGCGCTCAAATAAATCTGTTGGACTATAACCTGGTGTAGTGTGACTTCTGATCATGGATGTGTTATGCATTTGCTGAGCAGTTTCTCACCAGGTACCATGGAGTTGTCAATAAGGTAGTTTATGGCTTGTTAAATGTCTTATTAACACTGCAACTCACCTTATTAATATTCAGCTTCCTATGTTAACAAACTCATTGAACAAGCTCAATGTTAAGTTAAAAAAAAAACTTGACATGGAAGTCAGTGCAGTTATCTGGCAACTTCAGCTCATTGCTAGCTGCGAAAAGCCTCCATGTTGCTCAGTAATAAAACTGTGTTCAGGATTTGATTCATGTCCACTGGGCACATGTATTCCTGATCCACTGAAATTGGCATCCACCAATTACCAACCCAATCGATTATCATGATACCCGTCCAATCCCCTTGCATGTTGTTTAGGAAGCATAGACCTACATTGCAGGCAACTAACATTGCAAGACCGCTAAGGACTTTACATGCTGAGATATCCACCTCATGGATTGTCTGGTGAACACCTTACTGCAAGAGGTCTGCAGCTGGCCGAGGGAAAAAAAGCCCCAGACTGCTGGCAGTTCAAGGACTGTTCAACCCTAGGCAAATGAGGACCCAGTGGCATTGATAATCAGAAACTTCATCCAATTGCACAGTCAGGAACAGGAACATCACACTAGTATTGGGGCGCAATGTCCCTAATTGCCCAGAAGCTGCGTAAGTGTAGTAAATCATGCACCCGTCTTTCTGCCTCCATGGTCAGGGGGCTGCCAGTGAGATGCATAAACCTGGTCTCCATCATCCCAGCCAATGGTCCTTAGGACCAAACGCATGGTGGTACATGTAACCTAACACAATCCACAGGTGCCCTTTCCTCACAAAGAGACAAGGCAGTGCCAGGAAGCACCCAGCCAGAAGAGGAACCACTCACTACTGTCACAGGTAGGAATCAAAGAAAAAATTTTCTGGACTCAAAAGATTAACTCTGTTTCTGTCTCTACAGATGCTGTTAGACCTGTTTAGTTTTTCCAGCAGTTTCTGTTTTTATTTCAGATTTCCAGAATCTGCAGTATTTTGCTTTAATTTGGTCTTAGAAGGTCCTCCTTTGGGCTGCCTCACCTTTGGCATGAGTGACAGTAGTCTTAGCTAACAGGTGTAACAAACAAGGTGCTGTAGGAGAGGCACTGATGGTTAGATAGGTGATATCATCCTGAGAGAGGATAGTAAGTTCTTGTTCTAAAGTGCCACCATCTTTCTCTTGTTGTGGTGCTAGTGTAGTTCTTACATCTATTGGAGAATAGATGTTTATAACACGCTACAAGTCTGTTTGAACACAGCTATAATGACTAATCTGAACCTTTGTGGCAGCAAGCTGAGTTTTGTCATCTGAATGGAATTGACCAATACGTGTAAGGCTGGGCAGGATGGTCCTCAAGTTCTTTCCACAGATCTGTGTCAATTTGATGCCATCTTCCTTCATGTGCTTTGGCATCAACTGAAAACTGCTGGCATACTTGCCAATTGTTCAAATATTTTGTATTGACAATCAATATGGAACCACTTTCATGTTTTAATATATTTTAAACTTTAAACTTTTATGCTTTAAATCCCAGAGAATATGGGCATCAGTCGTAAGGGTATATATAATCTGATTTTCAATGTTATTGCATTTCAGAATCCCAAATTAGTTTTTATATACATCACAACAGATCATCCAATATGAATTAGAGACCATATTGACATCATTTGAACTCAGGTAAAAACAATGACTGCAGATGCTGGAAACCAGATTCTGGATCAGTGGTGCTGGAAGAGCACAGCAATTCAGGCAGCATCCGAGGACAGGCAAAATCGACGTTTCGGGCAAAAGCCCTTCATCAG